>NW_025228130.1:16108-135175 GCF_018294505.1 Triticum aestivum
TGCTTGGACTGCAGCTAAGCCTCCGAGTGAGAGGGTTGCTCTTCACTCGGTAGGATTTTCGTAACTTAGGCGAGCACAGGGCTGCAGCTAAGCCCCCGAGTGAGAGGGGCTCCTCACTCGGTAGGATTTTTATAACTTAGGCGAGTGCTTGGACTGCAGCTAAGCCTCCGAGTGAGAGGGTTGCTCTTCACTCGGTAGGATTTTCGTAACTTAGGCGAGCACAGGGCTGCAGCTAAGCCTCCGAGTGAGAGGGTTGCTCTTCACTCGGTAGGATTTTTGTAACTTAGGCGAGCACAGGGCTGCAGCTAAGCCCCCGAGTGGAAGGCTGGCTTACCACTCGGTAGGATTTTGATAACTTAGGCGAAACGGATTCGCAGCTAAGCCTCCGAGTGGGAGCCTGGCTCACCACTCGGTAGGATTTTTACAAACTTAGGCGAAACGGATTCGCAGCTAAGTCACCCACTGAGGGGGAATTTTATGTGGACAAAAATAAAAAAGTGACAGAAATTATGGAGGAACTATGACACTATTATTTTGAGGTCCATGAACTACAGAAGTATTTTATTGCAACTCATCCGAGTGATAAAACTTAAGTGTAAAATGGGCGGAGTAGCTCTGCGTTCCAAGCTCGGGGCTCGTCGATATTATGCTCGACGTTGTAAAGACGGTACGCCCCGTTGTGGAGAACCTTGGTGACGATGAAGGGGCCTTCCCAAGAAGGAGCAAGCTTGTGTGGTTTGGGCTGATCCACTCGGAGAACTAAATCTCCTTCCTGGAAGGCTCGACCTCTCATATTTCTGGCGTGGAAACGACGCAAATCTTGTTGATAGATGGTCGAGCGGATCAGAGCCATCTCCCTTTCTTCCTCTAAAAGGTCGACTGCGTCTTGCCGCACTTGTTCAGCCTCTGCTTCGTTGTAGATTTCAAGTCGAGGAGCATTGTGGAGAAGATCACTCGGCAAGACTGCTTCAGCTCCGTAGACCAAGAAGAATGGAGTTCTTCCGGTCGACCGATTAGGTGTGGTCCGCAGTCCCCAGAGTACTGAGGGAAGTTCGTCGACCCAAGCTCCAGCCGCGTGTTTGAGATCACGCATCAGTCGAGGCTTCAATCCCTTAAGAATCAGTCCATTAGCTCGCTCTGCTTGTCCATTCGACTGCGGATGGGCGACTGAAGCGTAGTCGACCCGTGTGCCCTGGGAGTTGCAGAAAGCTCTGAATTCCTCTGAGTCAAAGTTCGACCCATTATCCGTAATGATGCTGTGTGGGACTCCATATCTGAATATTAGTTCCCTGATGAAGCTAACAGCAGTACCGGTGTCAAGGCTCTTGATTGGTTTAGCCTCGATCCACTTGGTGAACTTGTCGACTGCCACCAGTACATGCGTGAAGCCACTTCGTCCTGTTCTCAAAGGACCGACCATGTCCAATCCCCATACCGCGAAAGGCCAGACGAGTGGGATGGTCTTCAGAGCCCACGCAGGCTTGTGCGACATATTCGAGTAGAATTGACATCCCTCGCACTTATCCACTATCTCTTTTGCCATCTCATTCGCCTTTGGCCAGTAAAATCCGGCTCGGTATGCTTTGGCCACGATGGTCCGAGAGGACGCATGATGACCACAGGTCCCCGACTGAATATCATTGAGGATGAGTCGACCTTCTTCTGGTGTTATGCACTTCTGACCAACTCCAGTCGCGCTTTCTCTGTATAATTGTCCTTTGATTACGGTAAAGGCCTTAGATCGACGGACGATCTGTCGAGCCTCTTCCTCTTCCTCCGGAAGCTCTTTTCTCAGGATATATGCGACATACGGAATCGTCCAGTCGGGAATGACCACCAAAACCTCCATGATCAAGTCGACCACCGCTGGGACTTCAACTTCAGTCGGATCTGTGGCACTCTTGGGCTGTGGAGTTTCTTCGGTGAAAGGATCTTCTTTGACTGACGGAGTGTGTATATGCTCCAAGAACACACCACTCGGAATGACTTCTCTCTTGGAACCTATCTTTGCTAGATCATCAGCTGCTTGATTTTTCAGTCGGGGTATATGATGGAGCTCCAACCCCTCGAACTTCTTTTCCAGCTTCCTCACTGCACTGCAGTATCCAGTCATGGCTGGGCTTCTCACGTCCCATTCTTTCATCACCTGATTGACCACTAAATCCGAGTCGCCATAGACCATCAGGCGACGGACGCCGAGTGAAATGGCCATGCGCAACCCATATAAGAGGGCCTCATATTCTGCCTCATTGTTGGAGGAATCAAAGTGAATCTGGAGCACATATCTGAGCTTATCTCCTCTGGGGGAAACCAGGACAACCCCAGCACCGGAACCATTCAACATCTTAGAGCCATCAAAGAACATGGTCCAATGCTCCGAGTGAACTTCAGTCGGCTGCTGTTGTTCAATCCACTCGGCGAGGAAGTCTGCTATTGCCTGGGACTTGATGGCTTTCTTTGCCTCAAACTTGATATCAAGGGGAAGAAGTTCAATCGCCCATTTGGCCACTCGACCAGTTGCATCCCTGTTGTGCAAAATCTCTGATAGTGGAGCGTCGCTGACGACTGTGATGGAATGATCAGAGAAATAATGAGCAACCTTCTTTGTGGTCATGTATATTCCATATACAAGCTTCTGATAATGAGGATATCTCTGCTTGGATGGAGTCAAGACTTCAGACAAATAATACACTGGGCGCTGAACTTTGAGGGCTTTTCCTTCTTCTTCCCGCTCGACCGTTAGCACAGTACTGATGATAGAGGCAAAGGTGTCCCGTCTTTCGATGAGATGATGGATATCGCTTTGGTGGAAGTCGACTTTGACGATCCGACTACGAACGTGCGAGGACGTCGCGCCTTAGCAATCGCTAAACCAACTCCGAGAGGTTATTGACCACGCCGGAGCACGATCAACCTGACCACGAGGGTCTGTTTCCTGCGAGCAAACGAAGAACAAGCAAGAAACTGAGATTGCAATCTGGATATTGCGAATATAAGATGAAAGCTTTATTGATCAAGGTGGGGTTCTGTGACGCCTTTGTCTGGTCGTTGAACACAAACGAAGTACGCGAAGTTGCAGCTATGTCGAACTTTTAATCTAAACAAAACCCAAAGTCTAAACGATGCCCTAAGGGCTGTATATATGGAGGAAGAGGGGGGAATTTCGTGGCCCTTGGTGGAGGGGTCCGAAATCAACCCTATCTCTTGTTTCCCCACACATACGGACTCTAAAAATAGCCTATACTTATGTATTTCGAAATTACATGGGCCTGGCCCAATAATAAGGTGACGCAGCACCTAAAATAGCCTCGGGACCAAATTTATGAAGTGGCATCTTGTATATTTCGTCCAAGGCTTCATGCACCCATTATGGTGGCTTCAAAGTCCTGAAATCATCACTTGTAACTCCGTTCTTGTTCCCCTTGCGCATGCCATCATCTCCATGCTTGTTCTTGCTCCAATGTTCATCCTTCTCCAAGCTAGGCCCTTCATTTGTAAGCAAAACAAATGTATCCAATTTAGGCAGCATCATATTCTCATGAACATTAGAATCATTACCAAGAAACGAAAGTACCTGGTAATTTAGTTGGCGTGCACGAGCTCTAGTAATTGGTCCAGTATGTATAGCAGCAGGGGCTGTGGGTGTAACAATTGTATTGATGTCCTCATCACACTAGATGGTTTATTATTAGGTTTCATTTGTTGCTCAAATTCTTTTGCCACAATCTTATTTTCACTCTTATTCGTCTCCTGTTTTGCTTTATTAGCTCTATTAATATCATCTTTCAAAATGGAATCAGGAGTCATAGGAAGCAAAGTAATATTTTTATCCTTATGAACAAGAGTATAGTGATTGTTTCTACCATGGTGTACAGAATTTTTATCAAATTGCCATGGTCTACCAAGTAATAAGGAACATGCTTGCATAGGTACCACATCACAATCAACATAATCAGCATATGTAGAGATACTAAAATGCACACGAACAGTACGTGTTACCTTAACCTTGCCGCTGTTGTTGAACCATTGGATGTAGTAAGGATGTGGATGTGGTCTTGTGGTGAGATAAAGCTTCTCCACCATCTCCATGCTAGCCAAGTTGTTGCAGCTCCCTCCGTCTATTATGACGCGCACAGAACGTTCCTTCACAACTCCCTTGGTATGGAACAAATTGTGCCTCTGATTTTGCTCAGCTTGTGTGACCTGCACACTCAAAACACGTTGAGCAACTAAACATTCATACCTGTCAGCGTCTTCAGGAGCCATGTATTGCGTCTCATGATCAGAATCATCTCCACCATGTTCTTCACGTGTAATAAGAGCCAATGTCTCCTCATCATAGTCACTAGCGGACTCATATCCACCATCCGCGGTAGCAATCATCACACGCGGAGATTTGCATTCCCTCGCATAATGACCTCCTCCCTTACAACGACGACAAATAATATCACTTGTGTGCCCTGTTGATGCCATGGAAGAAGAAGAACGCTGTGCAGGCCCCGCAGGTGCGCTCTTGGCAGATAATGGTGGTTGTTCCTGTTTTCTTGTATCACGGCTGTAGGAGGCACCTGATTGAGGTGCTGGTGCAGTGGAAGTAGAAGATGCACGCGGCGTCCATGAGGAAGGTCGGCCTGCAGAAAAGTTAGTTCGCGCCAATGCTTGTCGATCCTGCACTTCACGTTCAGCTTTACAAGCAAGATGGAATAAACGAGTGATATTAGTATACTCCTTATAGTCTAGAATGGTCTGAATCTCTCTATTTAATCCACCCAGAAAACGTGCAAGCATAGCTTCATTCTCCTCAACAATACCACATCGAATCATGCCAGTTTGTAATTCCTGATAATATTCTTCTACAGAATTTTTTCCTTGTCTTAAACGCTGCAATTTTTGAAGCAATTCACGTTGATAATATGGTGGAACCCAACGCGTACGCATAGCAGTTTTCAAAGCAGCCCAAGTAGTTGGAATAGGATATAATCTACAATGTTCAGACCACCAGACACATGCAAAACTAGTGAAAGCACAAACAGCAGCAACAACCCGTCTCTCCTCGGGATATTGTAAACATGTAAAACGTTGTTCAGTTTCTAACTCCCAAGTAAGATATATATCAGGAACATATCTACCCTCAAATGGTGGAATATTCAATTTCAGTTTAGGAATATGGACATCATCTCATACCTGAGGTGGTGGTGCAGGCCTACCATTACGAATATATACCTGAGGTCGACCTGCTGGTGGTGGTGCTGGTGGTTGCACGTAGTTCTGATTTTGAGCAACCTCATCCTCGTAATCTCCCACATAATCATCCTCCTCCGCATCAGCAGCAGGAGCCACAGAAGTATCAACAACAGCACCAACAGTTTGGCCAAACGCAAGAGGAACACGGCTCGCTCGGCGGAGGTCTATTTCGCGACGTGGAGGTAGTCGTTGTTGTTGTTGTTGGAGAGGTGCGTTAGGTGCAGCGGGTGGTGGTGGTGGAAGACGCGCGAGCAATTCATTAAACTTGTTATCGAGCTTTGTTTCGAACGTCTTCTCCATGCCATCTATCTTCTCCATGGCCTCTTTGATAGAGGCAAAGGTGTCCCGTCTTTCGATGAGATGATGGATATCGCTTTGGTGGAAGTCGACTTTGACGATCCGACTACGAACGTGCGAGGACGTCGCGCCTTAGCAATCGCTAAACCAACTCCGAGAGGTTATTGACCACGCCGGAGCACGATCAACCTGACCACGAGGGTCTGTTTCCTGCGAGCAAACGAAGAACAAGCAAGAAACTGAGATTGCAATCTGGATATTGCGAATATAAGATGAAAGCTTTATTGATCAAGGTGGGGTTCTGTGACGCCTTTGTCTGGTCGTTGAACACAAACGAAGTACGCGAAGTTGCAGCTATGGCGAACTTTTAATCTAAACAAAACCCAAAGTCTAAACGATGCCCTAAGGGCTGTATATATGGAGGAAGAGGGCGGAATTTCGTGGCCCTTGGTGGAGGGGTCCGAAATCAACCCTATCTCTTGTTTCCCCACACATACGGACTCTAAAAATAGCCCATACTTATGTATTTCGAAATTACATGGGCCTGGCCCAATAATAAGGTGACGCAGCACCTAAAATAGCCTCGGGACGAAATTTATGAAGTGGCATCTTGTATATTTCGTCCAAGGCTTCATGCACCCATTATGGTGGCTTCAAAGTCCTGAAATCATCACTTGTAACTCCGTTCTTGTTCCCCTTGCGCATGCCATCATCTCCATGCTTGTTCTTGCTCCAATGTTCATCCTTCTCCAAGCTAGGCCCTTCATTTGTAAGCAAAACAAATGTATCCAATTTAGGCAGCATCATATTCTCATGAACATTAGAATCATTACCAAGAAACGAAAGTACCTGGTAATTTAGTTGGCGTGCGCGAGCTCTAGTAATTGGTCCAGTACGTATAGCAGCAGGGCCTGTGGGTGTAACAATGGTATTGATGTCCTCATCAACTGACGACTTGTCCTGTGGCTGCAATATAGAGCAACAGAGGCTCTTTGCTGATTGGAGCAGCAAGCACCGGCTGGGTGGAGAGCAGAGCTTTTAGCTCGGCAAACGCTGCATCAGCTTCTGGAGTCCACTCGAACTTGTCTGTCTTCTTCATCAGTCGGTAAAGAGGCAGTGCCTTTTCACCGAGTCGTGAGATGAATCGACTTAATGCGGCCAAGCATCCAGTAAGCTTCTGGACATCGTGCACTCGCACAGGGCGTTTCATTCGGAGAATAGTGCCAATCTTCTCTGGGTTAGCGTCGATTCCCCGTTCGGAAACGAGAAAACCGAGTAACTTGCCACCAGGAACTCCAAATGTGCACTTCGATGGATTGAGCTTGATATCGTACCTTCTGAGGTTGGCAAATGTTTCGGCGAGATCAGCGAGCAGGTCGGAACCTTTTCGCGACTTGACAACGATATCATCCATATATGCTTCCACATTCCGACTGATTTGAGTGAGTAGACACTTCTGAATCATTCGCATAAATGTGGCTCCGGCATTCTTGAGGCCGAATGGCATGGTGATATAGCAGAAGCACCCGAATAGAGTGATGAAAGCTGTTTTTACCTCGTCGGGTCCGTACAGACGGATCTGGTGGTACCCGGAGTAGGCATCTAATAAAGATAGCCTCTCACATCCCGCGGTCGAGTCAACAATTTGATCTATGCGAGGGAGAGGAAAATGATCTTTCGGGCAGGCCCGGTTGATGTGCTTGAAATCAATGCACATTCGGAGAGACTTGTCCTTCTTAGGAACCATGACGACATTAGCGAGCCACTCAGAGTGGTATATCTCTCGGATAAATCCTGCCGCCAACAGTCGAGCCACTTCTTCACCAATGGCTTTTCTCTTCTGGACGGCGGACCGCCGAAGATGCTCTTTGACTGGTTTGGCAGATGAGTCGACTCTTAGGCGATGCTCAGCCAGTCCCCTGGGAACACCTGGCATGTCAGCGGGCTTCCATGCAAAAATGTCCCAGTTCTCACGGAGGAACTGGATGAGCGCTTCTTCCTATTTTGGGTCGAGTGTTGTGGAGATGCGGGTCGGAGCTGCTTCGGGGTCGGTCGGGTGAATGTGAACAGGCTTTGTCTGACCGGACGACTGGAATGCAGACTCTGTGGCGGGCTTCTTGGATCGCAGCAAATCACTCGGATCTGCGTTTTGCTTGTATTCTTTGAACTCGACCGCTGTCACCTGGGAATCGGCGATCTTGGAGCCCTTCTGAAAGCACTCTTCTGCCTTTTTCCGATCACCGATGACAGTGATCACTCCTTTGGGGCCGGGCATCTTCAATTTGAGGTACACGTAGCATGGTCGAGCCATGAACCGTGCGTAAGCTGGTCTCCCCAAAATGGCATGATATGCACTCTGAAAATCCACGACCTCAAACGTCAACTTTTCTTTGCGAAAATGCTTCGAATCACCAAACACCACGTCCAAAGCTATCTGGCCGAGTGACTCGGCCTTCTTCCCTGGTATAACTCCATGAAAGCTCATGTTACTAGTGTTCAGTCGGGACATCGGAATGCCCATACCTTTCAATGTGTCTGCATACAATAAGTTCAGCCCACTTCCACCATCCATCAGCACCTTTGTCAGTCGAGTGCCTTCGACAACTGGATCGACCACCAAAGCTTGCCTCCCAGGGGTGGCAATATGAGTCGGGTGATCAGATTGGTCGAATGTGATGGGTGTTTGAGACCACTTCAGATAATTTGCTTTTGCGGGGGCAACCATGTTCACCTCTCGGTTAATCACTTTCAGTCGACTTCTGCTTTCCACATCTGCAAAGATCATCAGAGTGGAGTTGATATGCGGATATCCTCCCTCACTGTCCTCCTTGTCTTCGGCCTTGTCCGACTCCTTCTCCTTGTCCTTATACTGTTTTCCCTGAAACTGCTGGATCAGGAGTCGACATTGGCGAGTGGTGTGCTTCGGGTAAATGATATTCCCCTCTTCGTCTTTCTTCGTGTGAATGTGACATGGCATATCCATCACGTCGTTCCCTTCTTTATCCTTTACCTTCTTGGGGTTCCAGGAACCTTTTGGTTTCCCCTTAAACTTTCCTTGAGTCACGGCCAGAGCCTCTCCAGGAGCTGCCGGTTCAGCCTTCCGCTTCTGTTTCCGACTGGTGTTTCCTTTTTCCGACTGACTCGGCTTGTGCTTGCCGCTTCGGAGTCGGTCTTCTTCTTCGCCGTTGGCGTACTTGGTAGCAATCTCCATCATCCGACTCAAGGTCATGTCACCGGTTCGACCAAACTTCAAACTCAGTTCTCTGTTCTTGACGCCGTCTTTGAAGGCGTAGACTGCCTGATGATCGGACAAATTCTCTACAGTGTGGTGCAAAGTGATCCACCTCTGAATATACTCTCTGAGAGTCTCGTTAGTTTTCTGCACACAGACTTGCAACTCTGTCAATCCAGCTGGTCGCTTGCAAGTTCCTTCAAACGTCCTGACAAACACTCGGGACAGGTCTTCCCAAGTGTAAATGCTGCTAGGAGGTAACTGAGTCAACCATGCCCTGGCAGAACCTTCCAACATGAGGGGCAAATGCTTCATGGCCACCTCGTCGTTCCCACCACCAATCTGAACTGCCACTCGGTAGTCTTCAAGCCAAGTTTCAGGCTTAGACTCACCAGTGAACTTGCTGACTCCTGTTGCCAACCTGAAATTGGGAGGGATAACTGCGGCTCTGATAGCTCTGCTGAAACATTCAGGACCAGAAACATGCACTCGACTGCTTGTGGGTACATCTCTGTCGAGTCCACCTCGATGGGCTCTGTTCCGGTTAACCAACCCTTGCACGATAATGGATCGCGCGTCGAAGCCTGGTTCTCTGGGGTCGACTGGAACCCTACGCCCTGTACTGTACTGACGCCTATCATCTGGCTGCCGAGGAGCGAAAGATCCACCCCTCGGAGGGGAATAGGGCACTCGACGCCTGTCATCTCGATCGAGTCTGTCGTCATATTGATCTCGCCGATTCCCGCGCCCTTCGCGCCACGGAGGCGATCTGGGGCTATGAGCCGACTGAACCGTATTCACAGTGACGGATCGACTGTGAATTCTGTTGCGCGACTGAGACACGGCTGAATTCTGATCTCCTGCTGCCCGGAGCAGATCCCTGATCTGCAGCAAACCTCTGCCAGCTTCCGACTGCGAAGGCTGGATGGACTCTGCTATACGGGTCGCAGGTGCTAAATTCTGAATTGGGGTTCGATATACCTGAGTCGGCGGGAAGAGTTGACGTCGACTATTGTCGGGAACTCGTTGCCGCGCGCGCTCGTCGAGAGCTCGCTGAAGGTTCTCCAGTCGAGTGCGCTCGGCCAAATTGGCCAGACGCGCCTCCTCCAAGGCACGAGCCTCGGGGGTTTCTCCTGCGATGGGAATACGCAGGGGATCCTCGTTCCTGCGGCGAAGTTCCTCTCTTTGCAGAGAGTCGAGTGGCTCGGGCTGGTACTCTTCGTAGCCTCGTGTAGGGTCGCCGCCGTCACCTGCTCCACCACCACGGGCGAAGCCAGGGGGACTGTGGGGCCCGTCGACCATCAAGATTTCCGCCGCTGGATCACTGCTACCGCACTCGGATGCAGTCTCTACGGAGCCAGTCGACTGATCGAACAAGCCGTAGAGAGATTCGTTGGGCTCGATTGCCGCAACTTGGGTGGTGGCCGATTGGCGAGCCACCGCGTGCCTCACCCATCGCAGAAGCCTCGACCGACCCGAGCGCTTGCGCTGGCGGGAAACCGGGAGGGTGGATGATGGAGGAGCCGACCGATACTGGGTCGACGGTTGCCGCAGCAGAACGCCGCGGACACATGCGCGAAAATGCGTCGCGCCGCGGACGGGGAGCGCATCTACGTCGAGTGGAGCCTCCTGGAGCCATGCGGAGTCGTCGGCGATGAAGGTGAGAGTGTCGAGACGGATCTCTTGACCCTCGACCAAAACTCCAGCAGACACCATGATGAAAGTACTCGGAAGAATCGCAACTTCCCCACAAAATCGCTAAAACACCTGCCCCACGGTGGGCGCCAACTGTCGTGGTTCTAAGCCTGACAGTAGAGTGGGGGGTAGGTATGGAGAGGCAAGGTCCTAGCTATGGAGAGGTTGTAAGCACAAAGGATGTACGAGTTCAGGCCCTTCTCGGAGGAAGTAACAACCCTACGTCTCGGAGCCCGGAGGCGGTCGAGTGGATTATGAGTATATGAATTACAAGGTGCCGAACCCCTCTGCCTGTGGAGGGGGGTGGCTTATATAGAGTGCTCCAGGACCCCAGCCAGCCCACGTAGGAGAGGGTTTAAGGTGAGTTAAGTCTGGGGCGTTACTGGTAACGCCCCACATAAAGTGCCTTTACTATCATAAAGTCTACTTGATTACAGGCCGTTGCAGTGCAGAGTGCCTTTTGACTTTGCGGTGGTCGAGTGAGTCTTCGTGGTCGAGTCCTTCAAGTCAGTCGAGTGTGTCCCTCGTTGGTCGACTGGAAGGTGACTTCTTCTAAGGGTGTCCTTGGGTAAGGTACTTGGATCAGGTCCATGACCCTACCCTAGGTACATAACCCCATCACTAACCCTAATTTTTTTTGTGGCTTTTTCGTGGACTGTAGGTATGAAGAACAGACTCGATCTAAACTACGAAAAACTGTGAAATCTCACCGAACAACCTGGAAATCTGATACCACTTGATAGAGGCAAAGGTGTCCCGTCTTTCGATGAGATGATGGATATCGCTTTGTTGGCAGTCGACTTTGACGATCCGACTACGAACGTGCAAGGACGTCGCGCCTTAGCAATCGCTAAACCAACTCCGAGAGGTTATTGACCACGCCGGAGCACGATCAACCTGACCACGAGGGTCTGTTTCCTGCGAGCAAACGAAGAACAAGCAAGAAACTGAGATTGCAATCTGGATATTGCGAATATAAGATGAAAGCTTTATTGATCAAGGTGGGGTTCTGTGATGCCTTTGTCTGGTCGTTGAACACAAACGAAGTACGCGAAGTTGCAGCTATGGCGAACTTTTAATCTAAACAAAACCCAAAGTCTGAACGGTGCCCTAAGGGCTGTATATATGGAGGAAGAGAGGGGGAATTTCATGGCCCTTGGTGGAGGGGTCCGAAATCAACCCTATCTCTGGTTTCCCCACACATACGGACTCTAAAAATAGCCTATACTTATGTATTTCGAAATTACATGGGCCTGGCCCAATAAAAAGGTGACGCAGCACCTATAATAGCCTCGGGAAGAAATTTATGAAGTGGCATCTTGTATATTTCGTCCAAGGCTTCATGCACCCATTATGGTGGCTTCAAAGTCCTAAAATCATCACTTGTAACTCCGTTCTTGTTCCCCTTGCGCATAGCATCATCTCCATGCTTGTTCTTGCTCCAATGTTCATCCTTCTCCAAGCTAGGCCCTTCATTTATAAGCAAAACAAATGTATCCAATTTAGGCAGCATCATATTCTCATGAACATTAGAGTCATTACCAAGAAACGAAAGTACCTGATAATTTAATTGGCGTGCGCGAGCTCTAGTAATTGGTCCCATATATGTAGCAGTAGGGGTTGTGGGTGTAACAATGGTATTGTTGTCCTCATCAAAAAGTGACGTGAGAGGACTTTTTGAACACAACCTAAACTTCTCCTTTTCCCTTATCTTCATATGTGGATTGTACAAATGTCCCATACACCTGCAATTAGACAAAACACAAAAGTGTGTGAAGTATTTTTGTTCTGGATAACATAAATAGATTATTGAATAGCTTGCATTAGAAATCACCTGACAAATATGCATGTATGCAATATTTTTGGTCGTATCCAAGGTAGTCATGTCCTCATCATCCTCCCCTTTTTGAAAACAAAGCCATCCTCGGCGTTGCTTAATCTGAAATGTGGCTAACAAAAGAGACAAGTTGTACATGTTGTATATGTATATGTCATCCAGTTTAACTTCCCTTGATTTTTGCACGTATGACACATGTATACATGAGTAACTTTCATAGTTCATAAAAACTAAAGCCAAAAAATTATCACAAGAAGTAGAAGGCATGAAAATATTAGAACTCAGTTTGCACATATAAGTGAAGCTCTTATTCATTTCAAAAGATTCGCAATGTTCATCCTTAAACCATCCCAACTTTGGTGAATAAACCTTACTTGCATCAAATTTACATGCTACAACATGCTTAAATAAGCAAACATGCAATAAATCATTGGACACAGAATCACCACCAAGATTGGAGGCCATATCAAAATGATTAAACATTAGTTCTTTTGCATCAACAGTTAATTCAATGGGTGCAATCAAAATTGTTGATATTTCAGTTGTTTGATCACTCTCTAAAATAGGTGGTGTGCTCAAATCAACAGGTAACTCAATACATGATGCATTCAAGTTAACTAGGCATGCATCATTCTCATGTGAAGTTATATCATCAATATCTTTACTGTTACCTTGTGGCAAAGATGTAGCTGATGTATGTACGGACATTGACAATGTACCATACCCTTGAGATGATGCCGCGCTCATAATCCGAGGTGCAATGATGGAGGAACCAACCGGCGGTGGTGAGCATGAACTGGAATAGTAGTTGTTGTAGTCACCTAATGCATCCTCCTGTATCTGTCTCTCAAAGGTACAAGCACGGACATACATACCAGTAATGCAACGAGGAATATACTGAAATCTTGCCTGAATATCATGGTTCAAACCACCAAAAAATCTATTCATTGTATCATTCTCAGATTCTTCTATGTCACAATGATGCATATAAGATTTGAACTCTTGGTAGTAAGCATGAACAGTGTTGTTGCCTTGTTTAAATTGTTCAAACTTGTGAAGCAATTCACGACGATAATAAGGAGGGAAAAATTGTTGTCTCATTACAGCTTTCAAAACTTTCCAAGTTGTGGGTTGGTTATCAATGTTTTTCTTACGATGTATACTCCACCAAACAGAAGCAAAATCAGTAAATGCTGATAGAGGCGAGGGTGTCCCAATCTTTCGATGAGATGATAACTATCGATTTGGTGGAGACGACTTTGACGATCCGACTACAAACGTGCACGACGTTGCGCCTTAGCAATCGCTAAACCAATCTCCTGAGGTTACTGACAATGCTGGAAGCACGGTCAGCCTGACCACGAAGGTCTATTCCTGCAAGCAATCGAAGAACGAGCAAGAGTATGATAAAGCAATCTGAATATTGCAAATATATATGAAGTATTGATAATGGTGGGGATCCGGAAGTGGTCTTGGTCTGGTCGTTGGACACAAACAAAGTACACGAAGTTGCAATGACTAACTTTTAACTAAACAAATCCCAAGGAAAAGCTATTAGATGGATCTACTTATATAGGAGCAAGGGGTGGCGGCCAAGGAGGTGGGAGGACGTCCCAAGGCAGCCTAAAACTAAATCTAGGTAGTACAAGGCCAATGGGCCCAAGTGGAGGTGATGTAACACCTTTGGACTTGTAGTTTGACTCGGATTCTGCTGCAGCATCAGATTGTTTCGTCCACAACTCAACGCTCCGGACGAATTTGAAGGTGATTCCAATTGGGTTGGAAAGTGCACAAAATCTAGTTTCCAACAAAAAAGAATCACCCAATTCGGAGTCCGTATGAAAAACTTGTGTGCGTTTTGAGTCAGGTGTGTCTGTGCAGTCCGAATCTGAATCCAGAACGTGAGAGACTTGGACTCTATCTTCTCTTGGGCCAAAAGTGACGTGAGAGAACTTTTTGGACAGCAAATAAACATCTCTTTCTTCCTTATCTTCATATGTGGATTGTACAAATGTCCCATACACCTGCAATTAGACAAAACACAAAAGTGTGTGAAGTATTTTTGTTCTGGATAACATAAATAGATTATTGAATAGTTTGCACTAGAAATCACCTGACAAATATGCATATATGCAATATTTTTGGTCATATCCAAGGTAGTCATGTCCTCATCATCCTCCCCTTCTTGAAAATAAAGCCGTCCTCGGCGTTGCTTAATCTGAAATGTGGCTAACAAAAGAGACAAGGTGTACATGTTGTATATGTATATGTCATCCATTTTTAATTCCCTTGATTTTTGCATATATGACACATGAATAGATGAGTAACTTGCATAGTTCATAAAACCTAAAGCCAAAAAATTAGCACAAGAAGTAGAAGGCATGAAAATATTGCAACTCAGTTTGCACATATAAGTGAAGCTCTTATTCATTTCAAAAGATTGACAATGTTCATCATTAAACCATCCCAACATTGGTGAATAAACCTTACTTGCATCAAATTTACATGCTACAACATGCTTAAATAAGCAAACATGCAATAATTCATTCAACACAGAATCATCACCAAGATTAGAGGTCATATCAAAATGATTAAACATTGGTTCTTTTGCATCAATAGTTAATTCAATGGGTGCACTCAAAATTGTTGGTATTTCAGTTGTTTGATCACATGGCAAAGTCAAATTATCAACGTAGTCCTCTAAAATAGGTGGTGTGATCAAAGTAGTGGGTAGCTCATCAGATGGTGCATTCAAATTGACAAGGCATTCATCATTCTCATGTAGAGATGGAAGATCAGTACCTTTGTCATTACCTCTTATGATCAACTCAGATGATGTAGCCACTCTCGGGGGCAATGTGTCACATGGTGGAGGTGATGTAGTCCTGACAACAACGGATGTGGTTGTCATAGTATGCCTAGTAGTTGAAGGAACAATCATATCAACTCTTGGAATGTGCACCGTGCGCTTGTTCTCCTCGTGGCCAACACGTCATTTTATTTCCTGTTCAGCTTTGCAAGCAAGATGAAACAAATGGTCCATAGGATAACACTCTTCATGAATTAGTATCTCTTGAATATCACGGTTTAATCCTCCCCAAAATCTATCCATAAAATCATCTTCACTTTCTTCTAAAGAGGAATGCAACAAGGTAGTTTGTAAATCATCATAATATTTTGTTACAGTTTCACTACCTTGTTTTAAGTGTTGCAACTTCTTAATCATGTCACGAGTATAATAAGCAGGGACGAAAGTATGTCGCATGGCAAGTTTCAAATCATCCCAAGTAGTAGGTATATAATCAGGGTGTAACCGACAATATTCACTCCACCAAACCAAAGCATAACCAGTGAAAGAACCAACCGCAACCTTAACCTTTTTATGTTAATCGAAATTATGGGAAGCAAATATATTTTTTATGTCGAACTCCCATTCAATATATAAAGCAGGTTTAAAACGGCCATTAAATGGTGGTATAGATACATTAACCTGATCATGTGCATTTGGATGTTTGTGCACCTCTCGTGACGGTTGTGGTATTTGCAAAGGTGGTGGCACGTCTCCCGCGATCGACAAAGCCCATGAATTGACTCTGGATCCTGTCATGATTAGTAGAACAAGAAACAAAACCCAAAAATAATGTTCCTATAACTACTAGGATGTGGTGGTAAAACGCTCACAGTAAAGCAAATATCAATGTCTTACAAGTTCTTACCATGCAGCAGGCGGTGATCGGCAACCAGCGGTGTCAAGTAACTTCGAATATTGAGTAAAGCGATTGCCAGGGGAGCGTACGTATACACGGTGTAGAAATATGTGGAGCTGGGTTGGCTATATATGGTAGCAAAAGATTAGCAATAATCAATTCAAAGATGCAATGTTGAATAAACGCTTGATGAGGACATGACTACCTTGGATATGACCAAAAATATTGCATATATGCATATTTGTCAGGTGATTTCTAGTGCAAACTATTCAATAATCTATTTATGTTATCCAGAACAAAAATACTTCACACACTTTTGTGTTTTGTCTAATTGCAGGTGTATGGGACATTTGTACAATCCACATATGAAGATAAGGAAGAAAGAGATGTTTATTTGCTGTCCAAAAAGTTCTCTCATGTCACTTTTGGCCCAAGAGAAGATAGAGTCCAAGTCTCTCACGTTCTGGATTCAGATTCGGACTGCACAGACACACCTGACTCAAAACGCACACAAGTTTTTCATACGGACTCCGAATTGGGTGATTCTTTTTTTGTTGGAAACTAGATTTCGTGCACTTTCCAACCCAATTGGAATCACCTTCAAATTCGTCCGGAGCGTTGAGTTGTGGATGAAACAATCTGATGCTGCAGCAGAATCCGAGTCAAACTACAAGTCCAAAGGTGTTACATCACCTCCACTTGGGCCCATTGGCCTTGTACGACCTAGATTTAGTTTTAGGCTGCCTTGGGATGTCCTCCCACCTCCTTGGCCGCCACCCCTTGCTCCTATATAAGTAGATCCATCTAGTAGCTTTTCCTTGGGATTTGTTTAGTTAAAAGTTAGCCATTGCAACTTCGTGTACTTCATTTGTGTCCAACGACCAGACCAAGACCGCTTACGGATCCCCACCTTTATCAATACTTCATATATACTCGCAATATTCAGATTGCTTTTATCATATTCTTGCTTGTTCTTTGATTGCTTGCAGGAATAGACCTTCGTGGTCAGGTTGATTGTGCTCCAGCGTGGTCAATAACCTCTCGGAGTTGGTTTAGCGATTGCTAAGGCGCAACGTCGTGCACGTTTGTAGTCGGATCGTCAAAGTCATCTTCACCAAATCAATAGTTATCATCTCATCGAAAGATCGGGACACCCCGTCTCTATCAAGTGGTATCAGTTTTCAGGTTGCTCGGTGAGAATTTCCAGTTTTCCTAGATTAGATTTATTTTCTTACCTATTGTCCAAGAAAAAGCCACAAAAAAGAGTTAGATCTATTCATCCTTGGTCCAAGCCAGTCTGAGCCTTTGCAATTTTCTTTTCATTGCTTGCATAGTGGAATTATCGGTTGCATCGTCGTGTCGAGTTGCTGGTCTTAGTGTCTAGTTCGTTTAGAGTTTCGAGTTCTGTTCACATTAGTCACGCCACCGCTGCATCATTATCTCTTTCGCTGTCCACCACCCATCCATCAATTTCCACCCCGTGCTACCCATCATTCATTGTCATAATAATAGTTGAGATCGTTCACATCTTCACTTGATCCAATCTGCATCTTATCTAGTTTGTTTTGGAAAGAGGGAGAAAAAAAGAGAGAAAAAAACGAGAGAAAAAAAAGGAAAAAAAAGTCAGAGAAAAAAAAAGGAGAGAAAGAAAAAAAAGTGTGAGGAAAAAAAAGAGAGAAGAAAAAAAACAAAAAAATCGGCACAAACTTTTTCAGAGGAAAGTTGGAGACAAAGTTGTTGATATATCCTGCTTGGCTGTTGTTTCACCTCATTATCTTTACTGCCGTTGTGATCTTCACTTATATCTTGCTGTCCAGAGCTACTTAGTGTCCTTCATTGATGCTAGTTGTGCTACGACGTGACCTCATTAGTGTTCTAGGCTCGCGTCTCTAGTTCGGTCTAGCCTAGGACCAGCACAGTACCGTCGTTGAGCGTTTATTCAACATTGCATCTTTGAATTGATTATTGCTAATCTTTTGCTACCATATATAGCCAACCCAGCTCCACATATTTCTACACCGTGTATACGTACGCTCCCCTGGCAATCGCTTTACTCAATATTCGGAGTTACTTGACACCGCTGGTTGCCGATCACCGCCTGCTGCATGGTAAGAACTTGTAAGACATTGATATTTGCTTTACTGTTAGCGTTTTACCACCACATCCTAGTAGTTATAGGAACATTATTTTTGGGTTTTGTTTCTTGTTCTACTAATCATGACAGGATCCAGAGTCAATTCATGGGCTTTGTCGATCGCGGGAGACGTGCCACCACCTTTGCAAATACCACAACCGTCACGAGAGGTGCACAAACATCCAAATGCACATGATCAGGTTAATGTATCTATACCACCATTTAATGGCCGTTTTAAACCTGCTTTATATATTGAATGGGAGTTCGACATAAAAAATATATTTGCTTCCCATAATTTCGATTAACATAAAAAGGTTAAGGTTGCGGTTGGTTCTTTCACTGGTTATGCTTTGGTTTGGTGGAGTGAATATTGTCGGTTACACCCTGATTATATACCTACTACTTGGGATGATTTGAAACTTGCCATGCGACATACTTTCGTCCCTGCTTATTATACTCGTGACATGATTAAGAAGTTGCAACACTTAAAACAAGGTAGTGAAACTGTAACAAAATATTATGATGATTTACAAACTACCTTGTTGCATTCCTCTTTAGAAGAAAGTGAAGATGATTTTATGGATAGATTTTGGGGAGGATTAAACCGTGATATTCAAGAGATACTAATTCATGAAGAGTGTTATCCTATGGACCATTTGTTTCATCTTGCTTGCAAAGCTGAACAGGAAATAAAACGACGTGTTGGCCACGAGGAGAACAAGCGCACGATGCACATTTCAAGAGTTGATATGATTGTACCTTCAACTACTAGGCATACTATGACAACCACATCCGTTGTTGTCAGGACTACATCACCTCCACCATGTGACACATCGCCCCCGAGAGTGGCTACATCATCTGAGTTGATCATAAGAGGTAATGACAAAGGTACTGATCTTCCATCTCTACATGAGAATGATGAATGCCTTGTCAATTTGAATGCACCATCTGATGAGCTACCCACTACTTTGATCACACCACCTATTTTAGAGGACTACGTTGATAATTTGACTTTGCCATGTGATCAAACAACTGAAATACCAACAATTTTGAATGCACCCATTGAATTAACTATTGATGCAAAAGAACCAATGTTTAATCATTTTGATATGACCTCTAATCTTGGTGATGATTCTGTGTTAAATGACTTATTGCATGTTTGCTTATTTAAGCATGTTGTAGCATGTAAATTTGATGCAAGTAAGGTTTATTCACCAATGTTGGGATGGTTTAATGATGAACATTGTCAATCTTTTGAAATGAATAAGAGCTTCACTTATATGTGCAAACTGAGTTGCAATATTTTCATGCCTTCTACTTCTTGTGCTAATTTTTTGGCTTTAGATTTTATGAACTATGCAAGTTACTCATCTATTCATGTGTCATATATGCAAAAATCAAGGGAAGTAAAAATGGATGACATATACATATACAACATGTACACCTTGTCTCTTTTGTTAGCCACATTTCAGATTAAGGAACGCCGAGGACGGCTTTATTTTCAAGAAGGGGAGGATGATGAGGACATGACTACCTTGGATATGACCAAAAATATTGCATATATGCATATTTGTCAGGTGATTTCTAGTGCAAACTATTCAATAATCTATTTATGTTATCCAGAACAAAAATACTTCACACACTTTTGTGTTTTGTCTAATTGCTGGTGTATGGGACATTTGTACAATC
This sequence comes from Triticum aestivum, assembly GCF_018294505.1. Classification (NCBI taxonomy): domain Eukaryota; kingdom Viridiplantae; phylum Streptophyta; class Magnoliopsida; order Poales; family Poaceae; genus Triticum; species Triticum aestivum. The sequence continues at coordinate 35,944 of NW_025228130.1, forward strand.
CACATATGAAGATACGGAAGAAAGAGATGTTTAACACTCTTCATGAATTAGTATCTCTTGAATATCACGGTTTAATCCTCCCCAAAATCTATCCATAAAATCATCTTCACTTTCTTCTAAAGAGGAATGCAACAAGGTAGTTTGTAAATCATCATAATATTTTGTTACAGTTTCACTACCTTGTTTTAAGTGTTACAACTTCTTAATCATGTCACGAGTATAATAAGCAGGGACGAAAGTATGTCGCATGGCAAGTTTCAAATCATCCCAAGTAGTAGGTATATAATCAGGGTGTAACCGACAATATTCACTCCACCAAACCAAAGCATAACCAGTGAAAGAACCAACCGCAACCTTAACCTTTTTATGTTCATCGAAATTATGGGAAGCAAATATATTTTTTATGTCGAACTCCCATTCAATATATAAAGCAGGTTTAAAACGGCCATTAAATGGTGGTATAGATACATTAACCTGATCATGTGCATTTGGATGTTTGTGCACCTCTCGTGACGGTTGTGGTATTTGCAAAGGTGGTGGCACGTCTCCCGCGATCGACAAAGCCCATGAATTGACTCTGGATCCTGTCATGATTAGTAGAACAAGAAACAAAACCCAAAAATAATGTTCCTATAACTACTAGGATGTGGTGGTAAAACGCTCACAGTAAAGCAAATAGCAATGTCTTACAAGTTCTTACCATGCAGCAGGTGGTGATCGGCAACCAGCGGTGTCAAGTAACTCCGAATATTGAGTAAAGCGATTGCCAGGGGAGCGTACGTATACACGGTGTAGAAATATGTGGAGCTGGGTTGGCTATATATGGTAGCAAAAGATTAGCAATAATCAATTCAAAGATGCAATGTTGAATAAACGCACAACGACGGTACTGTGCTGGTCCTAGGCTAGACCGGACTAGAGACGCGAGCCTAGAACACTAATGAGGTCACGGCGTAGCACAACTAGCATCAATGAAGGATACTAAGTAGCTCTTGACAGCAAGATATAAGTGAAGATCACAACAGCAGTGAAGATAATGAGCTGAAATAACAGCCAAGCAGGATATATCAACAACTTTGTCTCCAACTTTCCTCTGAAAAAGTTTGTGCCGATTTTTTTGTTTTTTTTCTTCTCTCTTTTTTTTCCTCACACTTTTTTTTCTTTCTCTCCTTTTTTTTCTCTGACTTTTTTTCCTTTTTTTTCTCTCGTTTTTTCTCTCTCTTTTTTTCTCCCTCTTTCCAAAACAAACTAGATAAGATGCAGATTGGATCAAGTGAAGATGTGAACGATCTCAACTATTATTATGACAATGAATGGTGGGTAGCACGTGGTGGAAATTGATGGATGGGTGGTGGACAGCGGAAGAGATAATGATGCAGCGGTGGCGTGACTAATGTGAACAGAACTCGAAACTCTAAACGAACTAGACACTAAGACCAGCAACTCGACACGGTGATGCAATCGATAATTCAACTATGCAATCAATGAAAAGAAAATTGCAAAGGCTCAGACTGGCTTGGACCAAGGATGAATAGATCTAACTCTTTTTTGTGGCTTTTTCTTGGACAATAGGTAAGAAAGTAAATCTAATCTAGGAAAACTGGAAATTCTCACCGAGCAACCTGAAAACTGATACCACTTGATAGAGGCGAGGGTGTCCCAATCTTTCGATGAGATGATAACTATCGATTTGGTGGAGACGACTTTGACGATCCGACTACAAACGTGCACGACGTTGCGCCTTAGCAATCGCTAAACCAATCTCCTGAGGTTACTGACAATGCTGGAAGCACGGTCAGCCTGACCACGAAGGTCTATTCCTGCAAGCAATCGAAGAACGAGCAAGAGTATGATAAAGCAATCTGAATATTGCAAATATATATGAAGTATTGATAATGGTGGGGATCCGGAAGCGGTCTTGGTCTGGTCGTTGGACACAAACGAAGTACACGAAGTTGCAATGGCTAACTTTTAACTAAACAAATCCCAAGGAAAAGCTACTAGATGGATCTACTTATATAGGAGCAAGGGGTGGCGGCCAAGGAGGTGGGAGGACGTCCCAAGGCAGCCTAAAACTAAATCTAGGTCGTACAAGGCCAATGGGCCCAAGTGGAGGTGATGTAACAACTTTGGACTTGTAGTTTGACTCGGATTCTGCTGCAGCATCAGATTGTTTCGTCCACAACTCAACGCTCCGGACGAATTTGAAGGTGATTCCAATTGGGTTGGAAAGTGCACGAAATCTAGTTTCCAACAAAAAAAGAATCACCCAATTCGGAGTCCGTATGAAAAACTTGTGTGCGTTTTGAGTCAGGTATGTCTGTGCAGTCCGAATCTGAATCCAGAACGTGAGAGACTTGGACTCTATCTTCTCTTGGGCCAAAAGTGACGTGAGAGAACTTTTTGGACAGCAAATAAACATCTCTTTCTTTCTTATCTTCATATGTGGATTGTACAAATGTCCCATACACCTGCAATTAGACAAAACACAAAAGTGTGTGAAGTATTTTTGTTCTGGATAACATAAATAGATTATTGAATAGTTTGCACTAGAAATCACCTGACAAATATGCATATATGCAATATTTTTGGTCATATCCAAGATAGTCATGTCCTCATCAGTTACAAGTGATGATTTCAGGACTTTGAAGCCACCATAATGTGTGCATGAAGCCTTGGACGAAATATACAAGATGCCACTTCCTAAATTTCGTCCCGAGGCTATTTTAGGTGCTGCGTCACCTTATTATTGGGCCAGGCCCATGTAATTTCGAAATACATAAGTATAGGCTATTTTTAGAGTCCGTATGTGTGGGGAAACAAGAGATAGGGTTGATTTCGGACCCCTCCACCAAGGGCCACGAAATTCCCCCCTCTTCCTCCATATATACAGCCCTTAGGGCATCGTTTAGACTTTGGGTTTTGTTTAGATTAAAAGTTCGCCATAGCTGCAACTTCGCGTACTTCGTTTGTGTTCAACGACCAGACAAAGGCGTCACAGAACCCCACCTTGATCAATAAAGCTTTCATCTTATATTCGCAATATCCAGATTGCAATCTTAGTTTCTTGCTTGTTCTTCGTTTGCTCGCAGGAAACAGACCCTCGTGGTCAGGTTGATCGTGCCCCGGCGTGGTCAATAACCTCTCGGAGTTGGTTTAGCGATTGCTAAGGCGCGACGTCCTCGCACGTTCGTAGTCGGATCGTCAAAGTCGACTTCCACCAAAGCGAAATCCACCTTCTCATCGAAAGACGGGACACCTTTGCCTCTATCAATTTGTTTCATCTTGCTTGCAAAGCTGAACAGGAAATAAAACGACGTGTTGGCCACGAGGAGAACAAGCGCACGGTGCACATTCCAAGAGTTGATATGATTGTTCCTTCAACTACTAGGCATACTATGACAACCACATCCGTTGTTGTCAGGACTACATCACCTCCACCATGTGACACATCGCCCCCGAGAGTGGCTACATCATCTGAGTTGATCATAAGAGGTAATGACAAAGGTACTGATCTTCCATCTCTACATGAGAATGATGAATGCCTTGTCAATTTGAATGCACCATCTGATGAGCTACCCACTACTTTGATCACACCACCTATTTTAGAGGACTACGTTGATAATTTGACTTTGCCATGTGATCAAACAACTGAAATACCAACAATTTTGAGTGCACCCATTGAATTAACTATTGATGCAAAAGAACCAATGTTTAATCATTTTGATATGACCTCTAATCTTGGTGATGATTCTGTGTTGAATGACTTATTGCATGTTTGCTTATTTAAGCATGTTGTAGCATGTAAATTTAATGCAAGTAAGGTTTATTCACCAATGTTGGGATGGTTTAATGATGAACATTGTCAATCTTTTGAAATGAATAAGAGCTTCACTTATATGTGCAAACTGAGTTGCAATATTTTCATGCCTTCTACTTCTTGTGCTAATTTTTTGGCTTTAGATTTTATGAACTATGCAAGTTACTCATCTATTCATGTGTCATATATGCAAAAATCAAGGGAAGTAAAAATGGATGACATATACATATACAACATGTACACCTTGTCTCTTTTGTTAGCCACATTTCAGATTAAGCAACGCCGAGGACGGCTTTATTTTCAAGAAGGGGAGGATGATGAGGACATGACTACCTTGGATATGACCAAAAATATTGCATATATGCATATTTGTCAGGTGATTTTTAGTGCAAACTATTCAATAATCTATTTATGTTATCCAGAACAAAAATACTTCACACACTTTTGTGTTTTGTCTAATTGCAGGTGTATGGTACATTTGTACAATCCACATATGAAGATAAGGAAGAAAGAGATGTTTATTTGCTGTCCAAAAAGTTCTCTCACGTCACTTTTGGCCCAAGAGAAGATAGAGTCCAAGTCTCTCACGTTCTGGATTCAGATTCGGACTGCACAGACACACCTGACTCAAAACGCACACAAGTTTTTCATACGGACTCCGAATTGGGTGATTCTTTTTTTGTTGGAAACTAGATTTCGTGCACTTTCCAACCCAATTGGAATCACCTTCAAATTCGTCCGGAGCGTTGAGTTGTGGACGAAACAATCTGATGCTGCAGCAGAATCCGAGTCAAACTACAAGTCCAAAGGTGTTACATCACCTCCACTTGGGCCCATTGGCCTTGTACGACCTAGATTTAGTTTTAGGCTGCCTTGGGACGTCCTCCCACCTCCTTGGCCGCCACCCCTTGCTCCTATATAAGTAGATCCATCTAGTAGCTCTGATACCACTTGATAGAGGCGGGATGTCCCGATCTTTCGATGAGATGATAACTATCGATTTGGTGGAGACGACTTTGACGATCCGACTACAAACGTGCACGACGTTGCGCCTTAGCAATCGCTAAACCAACTCCGAGAGGTTATTGACCATGCTGGAGCACAATCAACCTGACCACGAAGGTCTATTCCTGCAAGCAATCGAAGAACAAGCAAGAATATGATAAAAGCAATCTGAATATTGCGAGTATATATGAAGTATTGATAAAGGCGGGGATCCGTAAGCGGTCTTGGTCTGGTCGTTGGACACAAACGAAGTACACGAAGTTGCAATGGCTAACTTTTAACTAAACAAATCCCAAGGAAAAGCTACTAGATGGATCTACTTATATAGGAGCAAGGGGTGGCGGCCAAGGAGGTGGGAGGACGTCCCAAGGCAGCCTAAAACTAAATCTAGGTCGTACAAGGCCAATGGGCCCAAGTGGAGGTGATGTAACACCTTTGGACTTGTAGTTTGACTCGGATTCTGCTGCAGCATCAGATTGTTTCGTCCACAACTCAACGCTCCGGACGAATTTGAAGGTGATTCCAATTGGGTTGGAAAGTGCACAAAATCTAGTTTCCAACAAAAAAAGAATCACCCAATTCGGAGTCCGTATGAAAAACTTGTGTGCGTTTTGAGTCAGGTGTGTCTGTGCAGTCCGAATCTGAATCCAGAACGTGAGAGACTTGGACTCTATCTTCTCTTGGGCCAAAAGTGACGTGAGAGAACTTTTTGGACAGCAAATAAACATCTCTTTCTTCCTTATCTTCATATGTGGATTGTACAAATGTCCCATACACCTGCAATTAGACAAAACACAAAAGTGTGTGAAGTATTTTTGTTCTGGATAACATAAATAGATTATTGAATAGTTTGCACTAGAAATCACCTGACAAATATGCATATATGCAATATTTTTGGTCATATCCAAGGTAGTCATGTCCTCATCAAATGCTATAGTGGCTGCTCGCACTCGCTCAAGTTCAGAAAAGTCATGGTGACTAAAAACTTGTTCTACTTCAAGTTCCCAAGCTAGATAAGTAGTAGGATTAAATCTACCCTCAAATGATGGTAAAAAGATAACCTGACCATGTGCTTGTGTGTGTTGTCCCAACTCTCGTGATGGTGAAGATGTGTCCGTCATCCAAGAATTTCTATCTTCGGAACCTGTCATGATTAGTAGAAACAAGAAACAAAATTCAAGAATAATGTTCCTATGAACTACTAGGGTGTGGTGGTAAAGCGCTCACAGTAAGGCAAATATCAATATCTTACAAGTTCTTACCAAGCAGCAGGTGGTGACAGGCAACCAGCGGTGTCAAATAACTCTGAAGATTGTGTAAAGCGATTGCCAGGGGAATGTACTATACACGGTGTAGAAATATGTGGAGCTGGGTTGGCTATATATGGTAGCAAAAGATTAGCAATAATCAATTCAGAGATGCGATGTTGAATAAACGCTCAACGACGGTACTGTGCTGGTCCTAAGCTAGACCGAACTAGAGACGCGAGCCGAGAAAACTAATGAGGTCACGTCGTAGCACAACTAGCATCAATGAAGGATACTAAGTAGCTCTGGACAGCAAGATATAAGTGAAGATCACAACGGCAGTAAAGATAATGATGTGAAACAACAGCCAAGCAGGATATATCAACAACTTTGTCTCCAACTTTCCTCTAAAAAAGTTTGTGCCGATTTTTTTGATTTTTTTAAGAATGGTATTGACTCAAGCTTTCAAACACAAATGGAATCACTCAATTCCGAGTTGATATGAGGAGTCAAAAAATTTGAAAACTGGCCTGAAAAACTGGAATAAGCTGTGTTCATGAACTTCGGAGGGCAAAAAGACCTATTTAGAAGACGATTTTGAGGTGCCAAAAATTGAACATGCTTCTTCAACTATTTAGACGCGGCTCGTCGCTAGCTTTCGTTTGAGTACTCGCGGAGGCAAAACGGACTTCGTATGAGGAAGTTATGCCTGTTTTACTGAACAGTGCACAAAACAGATTCCAATCCGAATTCAACTACGAGATAGAGTCTAAAAATATCCGAATTTTGTTTTTTTTCTTCTTTCTTTTTTTCCTCACACTTTTTTTTTCTTTCTCTCCTTTTTTTTCTCTGACTTTTTTTCTCTTTTTTAATCTTTTTTTCTCTCTTTTTTTCTCCCTCTTTCCAAAACAAACTAGATAAGATGCAGATTGGATCAAGCGAAGATGTGAACGATCTCAACTATTATTATGACAATGAATGATGGGTAGCACGTGGTGGAAATTGATAGATGGATGGTGGACAGCGGAAGAGATAATGATGCAGCGGTGGCGTGACGAATGTGAACAAAACTCGAAACTCTAAACGAACTAGACACTAAGACCAGCAACTCGACACGATGATGCAACCGATAATTCAACTATGCAAGCAATGAAAAGAAAATTGCAAAGGCTCAGGCTGGCTTGGACCAAGGATGAATAGATCTAACTCTTTTTTTGGGCTTTTTCTTGGACAATAGGTAAAAAAATAAATCTAATCTAGGAAAACTGGAAATTCTCACCGAGCAACCTGAAAACTGATACCACTTGATAGAGGCGAGGGTGTCCCGATCTTTCGATGAGATGATAACTATCGATTTGGTGAAGACGACTTTGACGATCCGACTACAAACGTGCACGACGTTGCGCCTTAGCAATCGCTAAACCAATCTCCTGAGGTTACTGACGATGCCGAAAGCACAGTCAGCCTGACCACGAAGGTCTATTCCTGCAAGCAATCGAAGAACGAGCAAGAATATGATAAAGCAATCTGAATATTGCAAATATATATGAGGTATTGATAATGGTGGGGATCCGTAAGCGGTCTTGGTCTGGTCGTTGGACACAAACGAAGTACACGAAGTTGCAATGGCTAACTTTTAACTAAACAAATGCCAAGGAAAAAGCTACTAGATGGATCTACTTATATAGGAGCAAGGGGTGGCGGCCAAGGAGGTGGGAGGACGTCCCAAGGCAGCCTAAAACTAACCCTAGGTCGTACAAGGCTCATGGGCCCAAGTGGAGGTGATGCAACACCTTTGGGCTTGTGATGAGGACATCAATATCATTGTTACACCCACAGCCCCTACTGCTACATATACGGGACCAATTACTAGAGCTCGCGCACGCCAATTAAATTATCAGGTACTTTCGTTTCTTGGTAATGATTCTAATGTTCATGAGAATATGATGCTGCCTAAATTGGATACATTTGTTTTGCTTACAAATGAAGGGCCTAGCTTGGAGAAGGATGAACATTGGAGCAAGAACAAGCATGGAGATGATGCCATGCGCAAGGGGAACAAGAACGGAGTTACAAGTGATGATTTCAGGACTTTGAAGCCACCATAATGGGTGCATGAAGCCTTGGACGAAATATACAAGATGCCACTTCATAAATTTCGTCCCGAGGCTATTATAGGTGCTGCGTCACCTTTTTATTGGGCCAGGCCCATGTAATTTCGAAATACATAGGTATAGGCTATTTTTAGAGTCTGTATGTGTGGGGAAACAAGAGATATGGTTGATTTCGGACCCCTCCACCAAGGGCCACGAAATTCCCCCTCTCTTCGTCCATATATATAGCCCTTAGGGCACCGTTTAGACTTTGGGTTTTGTTTAGATTAAAAGTTCGCCATAGCTGCAACTTCGCGTACTTCGTTTGTGTTCAACGACCAGACAAAGGCGTCACAAAACTCCACCTTGATCAATAAAGCTTTCATCTTATATTCGCAATATCCAGATTGCAATTTTAGTTTCTTGCTTGTTCTTCGTTTGCTCGCAGGAAACAGACCCTCGTGGTCAGGTTGATCGTGCTCCGGCGTGGTCAATAACCTCTCGGAGTTGGTTTAGCGATTGCTAAGGCGCGACATCCTCGCACGTTCCTAGTCGGATCGTCAAAGTCGACTTCCACCAAAGCGATATCCATCATCTCATCAAAAGACGGGACACCTTTGCCTCTATCAGCTTGTAGTTTGACTCGGATTCTGCTGCAACGTCAGATTGTTTCGTCCGTAACTCAATGCTCCGGACAAATTTGAAGGTGAATCCAATTGGGTTGGAAAGAGCACGAAATCTAGTTTCCAACAAAAAAAGAATCACCCAATTCGGAGTCCGTATGAAAAAGTTGTTGGCGTTTTGAGTCAGATATGTCTGTGCTGTCCGAATCTGAATCCAGAACGTGAGAGACTTGGACTCTATCTTCTCTTGGCCCAAAAGTGACGTGAGAGGACTTTTTGAACACAACCTAAACTTCTCCTTTTCCCTTATCTTCATATGTGGATTGTACAAATGTCCCATACACCTGCAATTAGACAAAACACAAAAGTGTGTGAAGTATTTTTGTTCTGGATAACATAAATAGATTATTGAATAGCTTGCATTAGAAATCACCTGACAAATATGCATGTATGCAATATTTTTGGTCGTATCCAAGGTAGTCATGTCCTCATCACAACGTGTGAAGCATCGTCTATCTTGTTGCAAGGAATGAAATGTGCCATCTTAGAAAATCGGTCCACAACATATCTACCCTCGAAAGGTGGAATATTCAATTTCAGTTTAGGAAGATGGTCATGATCTCGTACCTGAGGGAAAGCCCTACCATTGTGATTATTTGCATGTGGACGACCTGGTGGTTGTGGTGCAAGTGGTTGCACGTAGTTCTGATTTTGAGCAACCTCATCTTCGTAATCTCCCACATAATCATCCTCCTCCGCATCAGCAGCAGGAGCCACAGAAGTATCAACAGCAGCACCAACAGTTTGGCGAAACGCAAGAGGAACACGGCTCGCTCGGCGGAGGTCTGTTTCGCGACGTGGAGGTAGTCGTTGTTGTTGTTGTTGTTGTTGGAGAGGTGTGTTAGGTGCAGCGGGTGGTGGTGGTGGAAGACGCGCGAGCAATTCATTAAACTTGTTATCGAGCTTTGTTTCGAACGTCTTCTCCATGCCATCTATCTTCTCCATGGCCTCTTCAAATCTGTTTAGCACATCTTGCACCTGTCCACTCATCATTTGCTGAAATTTATCATGCAAATCCTTATTCGTCATGTTCTCCCAGTCAGTCTCGTCGGCTTGTGATCCTGGCATGGTTAGCAGCAATAGAAACACACAAGAATATGATCCTACAGACTACTAATAAGAGGTGGTGGTGGGTGTCACAAATCCGTCAAGCAAATCTCAAATTCTTACCAGTTCTTACCCAGCAGCAGGCGGTGATCGGCAACCGTTGTAGTCAAAAACTCTCAAAGTTTGGATAGAGCGATTACTAGGGAGAGTCAACCGCACGACGTAGATGTATGTGGAGCTGGGAAGGCTTATAGTATGGTAGCAAAAAGGGTCAGCAATAATCAATTCAGAGATGCAAAGTTGAATAAACGCTCAACGACGGTACTGTGCTGGTCCTAGGCTAGACTGTGCTAGAGACGCGAGCCTAGAACACCAACAAAATCACGGCGCGGCACGTAAACAAGGGAAAAGCACACTATGAAATTTTTCTTTTCGCTCTCGTTTTTTTTTGCGCTCTTTCTTTTTTTTGCGCTGCTTATTTTTTTTTGCGAAAAAGCACTATAATGGCGAGTGTCTCAAAACTCTTCCTAGGTCAAACTGACAGGATGGGCACGAAATTTTTTCGACCAAATTTTTTTTTGACTGCCCGGACCCAAAAACTGGAAACGGGTCAAAAAAAACTTCCTATAATGGCACCTGTCTCAAAACACTCAGAAACGCCTAAAATAGGATAGCCAGAAAATTTTTCGAAAAATGCGTTTTCGAAAAATTTTGGGCCTAAACGGAGCGTGGTTTCCGGACTCTTTTTTTTCCAAAACCTACTCCGGCAAGGAAACACGAATCGGAATCTAGATGGATCTCGAAAACAAACCTAATATGATAGGAACTCGGATTGGTGGTGGATATATGTTGGTAGATGGCAGCGGTGGTGGTATATGACAGCGGTGGTGGTATATGGATACGGATTCGAAGCGGTCGCGGATAAGCGGTGGTGGTAGATGGCAGGGGCGATGATGATGGTGCGGCGGCGGCGTGACAACTTATGACCAGAACTCGAAACTCTAAAAGACTAGACTCTAAGACCAGCAACTAGACACGACGATGCAACCGCAAATTCAACAAAGCAAAACCCTAAAAAGATTATGCAAAGGCTCAGATTGGTTCGGATATGATGAACTAAACCTAATTTTTTTTGTGGCTTTTTCGTGGACTGTAGGTATGAAGAACAGACTCGATCTAAACTACGAAAAACTGTAAAATCTCACCGAACAACCTGGAAATCTGATACCACTTGATAGAGGCAAAGGTGTCCCGTCTTTCGATGAGATGATGGATATCGCTTTAGTGGCAGTCGACTTTGACGATCCGACTACGAACGTGCAAGGACGTCGCGCCTTAGCAATCGCTAAACCAACTCCGAGAGGTTATTGACCACGCCGGAGCACGATCAACCTGACCACGAGGGTCTGTTTCCTACGAGCAAACGAAGAACAAGCAAGAAACTGAGATTGCAATCTGGATATTACGAATATAAGATGAAAGCTTTATTGATCAAGGTGGGGTTCTGTGACGCCTTTGTCTGGTCGTTGAACACAAACGAAGTACGCGAAGTTGCAGCTATGGTGAACTTTTAATCTAAACAAAACCCAAAGTCTAAACGGTGCCCTAAGGGCTGTATATATGGAGGAAGAGAGGGGGAATTTCATGGCCCTTGGTGGAGGGGTCCGAAATCAACCCTATCTCTGGTTTCCCCACACATACGGACTCTAAAAATAGCCTATACTTATGTATGTCGAAATTACATGGGCCTGGCCCAATAAAAAGGTGACGCAGCACCTATAATAGCCTCGGGACAAAATTTACGAAGTGGCATCTTGTATATTTCGTCCAAGGCTTCATGCACCCATTATGGTGGCTTCAAAGTCCTAAAATCATCACTTGTAACTCCGTTCTTGTTCCCCTTGCGCATAGCATCATCTCCATGCTTGTTCTTGCTCCAATGTTCATCCTTCTCCAAGCTAGGCCCTTCATTTATAAGCAAAACAAATGTATCCAATTTAGGCAGCATCATATTCTCATGAACATTAGAATCATTACCAAGAAACGAAAGTACCTGATAATTTAATTGGCGTGCGCGAGCTCTAGTAATTGGTCCCATATATGTAGCAGTAGGGGCTGTGGGTGTAACAATGGTATTGATGTCCTCATCAAAAAGTGACGTGAGAGGACTTTTTGAACACAACCTAAACTTCTCCTTTTCCCTTATCTTCATATGTGGATTGTACAAATGTCCCATACACCTGCAATTAGACAAAACACAAAAGTGTGTGAAGTATTTTTGTTCTGCATAACATAAATAGATTATTGAATAGCTTGCATTAGAAATCACCTGACAAATATGCATGTATGCAATATTTTTGGTCGTATCCAAGGTAGTCATGTCCTCATCATCCTCCCCTTTTTGAAAACAAAGCCGTCCTCGGCGTTGCTTAATCTGAAATGTGGCTAACAAAAGAGACAAGGTGTACATGTTGTATATGTACATGTCATCCAGTTTAACTTCCCTTGATTTTTGCACGTATGACACATGTATACATGAGTAACTTTCATAGTTCATAAAAACTAAAGCCAAAAAATTATCACAAGAAGTAGAAGGCATGAAAATATTAGAACTCAGTTTGCACATATAAGTGAAGCTCTTATTCATTTCAAAAGATTCGCAATGTTCATCCTTAAACCATCCCAACTTTGGTGAATAAACCTTACTTGCATCAAATTTACATGCTACAACATGCTTAAATAAGCAAACATGCAATAAGTCATTGGACACAGAATCACCACCAAGATTGGAGGCCATATCAAAATGATTAAACATTAGTTCTTTTGCATCAACAGTTAATTCAATGGGTGCAATCAAAATTGTTGATATTTCAGTTGTTTGATCACTCTCTAAAATAGGCGGTGTGCTCAAATCAACAGGTAACTCAATACATGACGCATTCAAGTTAACTAGGCATGCATCATTCTCATGTGAAGTTATATCATCAATATCTTTACTGTTACCTTGTGGCAAAGATGTAGCTGATGTAGGTACGGACATTGACAATGTACCATACCCTTGAGATGATGCCGCGCTCATAATCCGAGGTGCAATGATGGAGGAACCCACCGGCGGTGGTGAGCATGAACTGGAATAGTAGTTGTTGTAGTCACCTAATGCATCCTCCTGTATCTGTCTCTCAAAGGTACAAGCACGGACATACATACCAGTAATGCAACGAGGAATATACTGAAATCTTGCCTGAATATCATGGTTCAAACCACCAAAAAATCTATTCATTGTATCATTCTCAGATTCTTCTATGTCACAATGATGCATATAAGATTTGAACTCTTGGTAGTAAGCATGAACAGTGTTGTTGCCTTGTTTAAATTGTTCAAATTTGCGAAGCAATTCACGACGATAATAAGGAGGGAAAAATTGTTGTCTCATTACAGCTTTCAAAACTTTCCAAGTTGTGGGTTGGTTATCAATGTTTTTCTTACAATGTATACTCCACCAAACAGAAGCAAAATCAGTAAATGCTCTAGTGGCTGCTCGCACTCGCTCAAGTTCAGAAAAGTCATGGTGACTAAAAACTTGTTCTACTTCAAGTTCCCAAGCTAGATAAGTTGTAGGATTAAATCTACCCTCAAATGATGGTAAAAAGATAACCTGACCATGTGCTTGTGTGTGTTGTCCAACTCTCGTGATGGTGAAGATGTGTCCGTCGTCCAAGAATTTCTATCTTCGGAACCTGTCATGATTAGTAGAAACAAGAAACAAAATTCAAGAATAATGTTCCTATGAACTTGATAGAGGCGGGTGTGTCCCAATCTATCGATGAGATGATAACTATCGATTTGGTGGAGCCGACTTTGACGATCCGACTACGAACGTGCACGACGCTGCGCCTTAGCAATCGCTAAACCAATCTCCTGAGGTTATTGACCACGCCGGAGCACGATCAACCTGACCACGAAGGTCTATTCCTGCAAGCAATCGAAGAACGAGCAAGAATATGATAAAGCAATCAAAATATTGCAAATATATATGAAGTATTGATAATGGTGGGATCCGTAAGCGGTCTTGGTCTGGTCGTTGGACACAAACGAAGTACAGGAAGCTGCAATGGCTAACTTTTAACTAAACAAATCCCAAGGAAAAGCTACTAGATGGATCTACTTATATAGGAGCAAGGGGTGGCGGCCAAGGAGGTGGGAGGACGTCCGAAGGCATCCTAAAACTAAATCTAGGTTGTACAAGGCCAATGGGCCCAAGTGGAGGTGATGTAACACCTTTGGACTTGTAGTTTGACTCGGATTCTGCTGCAGCATCAGATTGTTTCGTCCACAACTCAACGCTCCGAACGAATTTGAAGGTGATTCCAATTGGGTTGGAAAGTGCACGAAATTTAGTTTCCAACAAAAAAAGAATCACCCAATTCGGAGTCCGTATGAAAAACTTGTGTGCGTTTTGAGTCAGGTATGTCTGTGCAGTCCGAATCTGAATCCAGAACGTGAGAGATTTGGACTCTATCTTCTCTTGGGCCAAAAGTGACGTGAGAGAACTTTTTGGACAGCAAATAAACATCTCTTTCTTCCTTATCTTCATATGTGGATTGTACAAATGTCTCATACACCTGCAATTAGACAAAACACAAAAGTGTGTGAAGTATTTTTGTTCTGGATAACATAAATAGATTATTGAATAGTTTGCACTAGAAATCACCTGACAAATATGCATATGTACAATATTTTTGGTCATATCCAAGGTAGTCATGTCCTCATCATCCTCTCCTTCTTGAAAATAAAGCCGTCCTCGGCGTTGCTTAATCTGAAATGTGGCTAACAAAAGAGACAAGGTGTACATGTTGTATATGTATATGTCATCCATTTTTACTTCCCTTGATTTTTGCATATATGACACATGAATAGATGAGTAACTTGCATAGTTCATAAAACCTAAAGCCAAAAAATTAGCACAAGAAGTAGAAGGCATGAAAATATTGCAACTCAGTTTGCACATATAAGTGAAGCTCTTATTCATTTCAAAAGATTGACAATGTTCATCATTAAACCATCCCAACATTGGTGAATAAACCTTACTTGCATCAAATTTACATGCTACAACATGCTTAAATAAGCAAACATGCAATAAGTCATTCAACACAGAATCATCACCAAGATTAGAGGTCATATCAAAATGATTAAACATTGGTTCTTTTGCATCAATAGTTAATTCAATGGGTGCACTCAAAATTGTTGGTATTTCAGTTGTTTGATCACATGGCAAAGTCAAATTATCAACGTAGTCCTCTAAAATAGGTGGTGTGATCAAAGTAGTGGGTAGCTTATCAGATGGTGCATTCAAATTGACAAGGCATTCATCATTCTCATGTAGAGATGGAAGATCAGTACCTTTGTCATTACCTCTTATGATCAACTCATATGATGTAGCCACTCTCGGGGGCGATGTGTCACATGGTGGAGGTGATGTAGTCCTGACAACAACGGATGTGGTTGTCATAGTATGCCTAGTAGTTGAAGGAACAATCATATCAACTCTTGGAATGTGCACCGTGCGCTTGTTCTCCTCGTGGCCAACACGTCGTTTTATTTCCTGTTCAGCTTTGCAAGCAAGATGAAACAAATGGTCCATAGGATAACACTCTTCATGAATTAGTATCTCTTGAATAGCACGGTTTAATCCTCCCCAAAATCTATCCATAAAATCATCTTCACTTTCTTCTAAAGAGGAATGCAACAAGGTAGTTTGTAAATCATCATAATATTTTGTTACAGTTTCACTACCTTGTTTTAAGTGTTGCAACTTCTTAATCATGTCACAAGTATAATAAGCAGGGACGAAAGTATGTCGCATGGCAAGTTTCAAATCATCCCAAGTAGTAGGTATATAATCAGGGTGTAACCGACAATATTCACTCCACCAAACCAAAGCATAACCAGTGAAAGAACCAACCGCAACCTTAACCTTTTTATGTTCATCGAAATTATGGGAAGCAAATATATTTTTTATGTCGAACTCCCATTCAATATATAAAGCGGGTTTAAAACGGCCATCAAATGGTGGTATAGATACATTAACCTGATCATGTGCATTTGGATGTTTGTGCACCTCTCGTGACGGTTGTGGTATTTGCAAAGGTGGTGGCACGTCTCCCGCGATCGACAAAGCCCATGAATTGACTCTGGATCCTGTCATGATTAGTAGAACAAGAAACAAAACCCAAAAATAATGTTCCTATAACTACTAGGATGTGGTGGTAAAACGCTCACAGTAAAGCAAATATCAATGTCTTACAAGTTCTTACCATGCAGCAGGCGGTGATCGGCAACCAGCGGTGTCAAGTAACTCCGAATATTGAGTAAATCGATTGCCAGGGGAGCGTACGTATACACGGTGTAGAAATATGTGGAGCTGGGTTGGCTATATATGGTAGCAAAAGATTAGCAATAATCCATTCAAAGATGCAATGTTGAATAAACGCTCAACGACGGTACTGTGCTGGTCCTAGGCTAGACCGGACTAGAGACGCGAGCCTAGAACACTAATGAGGTCACGGCGTAGCACAATAGCATCAATGAAGGATACTAAGTAGCTCTTGACAGCAAGATATAAGTGAAGATCACAACGGCAGTGAAGATAATGATGAAAAACAACTGCCAAGCAGGATATACAACAACTCTCTCTCCAACTTTCCTCTTGAAAAGTTTGAGACAATTTTCTGATAAATTCTTTCAAAGAATGCTACTAACTCAAGCTTTCCAATGTAAAAAGAATCACTCAATTCCGAGTTGATATGAGGAGTCAAAGAATTCTAAAACTGGCCTGAAAAATTGGAACAAGTTGTGTTCACGAACTTCGGAGGGCAAAAAGACCTATTTAGAAGCCGATTTTGAGGTGTCAAATATTTGATGAGGACATCAATACAATTGTTACACCCACAGCCCCTGCTGCTATACATACTGGACCAATTACTAGAGCTCGTGCACGCCAACTAAATTACCAGGTACTTTCGTTTCTTGGTAATGATTCTAATGTTCATGAGATTATGATGCTGCCTAAATTGGATACATTCGTTTTGCTTACAAATGAAGGGCCTAGCTTGGAGAAGGATGAACATTGGAGCAAGAACAAGCATGGAGATGATGGCATGCGCAAGGGAAACAAGAACGGAGTTACAAGTGATGATTTCAGGACTTTGAAGTCACCATAATGGGTGCATGAAGCCTTGGACGAAATATACAAGATGCCACTTCATAAATTTAGTCCCGAGGCTATTTTAGGTGCTGCGTCACCTTATTATTGGGCCAGGCCCATGTAATTTCGAAATACATAAGTATAGGCTATTTTTAGAGTCCGTATGTGTGGGGAAACAAGAGATAGGGTTGATTTCGGATCCCTCCACCAAGGGCCACGAAATTCCCCCCTCTTCCTCCATATATACAGTCCTTAGGGCATCGTATAGACTTTGGGTTTTGTTTAGATTAAAAGTTCACCATAGCTGCAACTTCGCGTACTTCGTTTGTGTTCAACGACCAGACAAAGGCGTCACAGAACCCGACCTTGATCAATAAAGGTTTCATCTTCTATTCGCAATATCCAGATTGCAATCTTAGTTTCTTGCTTGTTCTTCGTTTGCTCGCAGGAAACAGACCCTCGTGGTCAGGTTGATCGTGCTCCGACGTGGTCAATAACCTCTCGGAGTTGGTTTAGCGATTGCTAAGGCGCGACGTCCTCGCACGTTCGTAGTCGGATCGTCAAAGTCGACTTCCACCAAAGCGAAATCCATCATCTCATCGAAAGACGGGACACCTCCGCCTCTATTAAGTGGTATCAGATTTCCAGGTTGCTCGGTGAGATTTTACAGTTTTTCGTAGTTTAGATCGAGTCTGTTCTTCATACCTGCAGTCCACGAAAAAGCCACACAAAAAAATTAGGGTTAGTTCATCATATCCGAACCAATCTGAGCCTTTGCATAATATTTTTAGGGTTTTGCTTTGTTGAATTTGCGGTTGCATCGTTGATGAGGACATCAATACAATTGTTACACCCACAGCCTCTGCCGCTATACATACTGGACCAATTACTAGAGCTCGTGCACGCCAACTAAATTACCAGGTACTTTCGTTTCTTGGTAATGATTCTAATGTTCATGAGAATATGATGCTGCCTAAATTGGATACATTTGTTTTGCTCACAAATGAAGGGCCTAGCTTGGAGAAGGATGAACATTGGAGCAAGAACAAGCATGGAGATGATGGCATGCGCAAGGGGAACAAGAACGGAGTTACAACTGATGATTTCAGGACTTTGAAGCCACCATAATGGGTGCATGAAGCCTTGGACGAAATATACAAGATGCCACTTCATAAATTTCGTCCCGAGGCTATTTTAGGTGCTGCGTCACCTTATTATTGGGCCAGGCCCATGTAATTTCGAAATACATAAGTATAGGCTATTTTTAGAGTCCGTATGTGTGGGGAAACAAGAGATAGGGTTGATTTCGGACCCCTCCACCAAGGGCCACGAAATTCCCCCCTCTTCCTCCATATATACAGCCCTTAGGGCATCGTTTAGACTTTGGGTTTTGTTTAGATTAAAAGTTCGCCATAGCTGCAACTTCGCGTACTTCGTTTGTGTTCAACGACCAGACAAAGGCGTCACAGAACCCCACCTTGATCAATAAAACTTTCATCTTAAATTCGCAATATCCAGATTGCAATCTTAGTTTCTTGCTTGTTCTTCGTTTGCTCGCAGGAAACAGACCCTCGTGGTCAGGTTGATCGTGCTCCGGCGTGGTCAATAACCTCTCGGAGTTGGTTTAGCGATTGCTAAGGCGCGACGTCCTCGCACGTTCGTAGTCGGATCGTCAAAGTCGACTTCCGTCAAAGCGATATCCATCATCTCATCGAAAGACGGGACACCTTTGCCTCTATCAAGTGGTATCAGATTTCCAGGTTGCTCGGTGAGATTTTACAGTTTTTCGTAGTTTAGATCGAGTCTGTTCTTCATACCTACAGTCCACGAAAAAGCCACAAAAAAATTAGGGTTAGTTCATCATATCCGAACCAATCTGAGCCTTTGCATAATCTTTTTAGGGTTTTGCTTTGTTGAATTTGCGGTTGCATCGTCGTGTCTAGTTGCTGGTCTTAGAGTCTAGTCTTTTAGAGTTTCGAGTTCTGGTCATAAGTTGTCACGCCGCCGCCGCACCATCATCATCGCCCCTGCCATCTACCACCACCGCTTATCCGCCACCGCTCCGAATCCGTATCCATATACCACCACCAATCCGTGTCCATATACCACCACCGATCCATATCCATATACTACCACCGCTACCACCACCGCTGCCATATACCACCACCATATATCCACCACCAATCCGAGTTCTTTGCTTATTAGGTTTGTTTTCGAGATCCATCTAGTTTCCGATTCGTGTTTCCTTGCCGGAGTAGGTTTCGGAAAAAAAAAGAGTCGGGTAGCCACGCTCCGTTTAGGCCCAAAATTTTTTGAAAACGCATTTTTCGAAAAAATTTCTGGCTATCCTATTTTTAGGTGTTTCTGAGTGTTTTGAGACAGGTGCCATTATAGGAAGTTTTTTTTGACCCGTTTCCAGTTTTTGGGTCCGGGCAGTCGAAAAAAAAAATTGGTCGAAAAAAATCGTGCCCATCCTGTCCGTTTGAGCTAGGAAGAGTTTTGAGACACTCGCCATTATAGTGATTTTTCGCAAAAAAAAAAGCAGCGCAACAAAAAAAAAGAGCGAAAAAAAAAGAGCGAAAAAAATAATTCAGAGTGTGCTTTTCCCTTGTTTACGTGCCGTGCCGTGATTTTGTTGGTGTTCTAGGCTCGCGTCTCTAGCACAGTCTAGCCTAGGACCAACACAGTACCGTCGTTGAGCGTTTATTCAACTTTGCATCTCTGAATTGATTATTGCTGACCCTTTTTGCTACCATACTATAAGCCTTCCCAGCTCCACATACATCTACGTCGTGTGTTTGACTCTCCCTGGTAATCGCTCTATCCAAGCTTTGAGAGTTTTTGACTACAACGGTTGCCGATCACCGCCTGCTGCTGGGTAAGAACTGGTAAGAATTTGAGATTTGCTTGACGGATTTGTGATACACCACCACCACTTCTTAGTAGTCTGTAGGATCATATTCTTGTGTGTTTCTATTGCTGCTAACCATGCCAGGATCACAAGCCGACGAGATTGACTGGGAGAACTTATCGAACAAGGAGCTTCATGATAAGTTTCAGCAAATGATCACTGAACAGGTACAAGATGTGCTGAACAATTTTGAAGAGGCCATGGAGAAGATCACTGGCCTTGAGAAGACGTTCGAAACAAAGCTCGATAACAGATTTAATGAACTGCTTGCGCGTCTTCCACCACCGGCTGCACCTGTCGCACCTCTGCAACAACAACAACTACGCCCCCTTCCGAATCAGTATGGACGAGCACAGCGTGTTCCTATTGTGCCAGGACAAAATTCTGGTGCCGCTGTTACTGCTGTTGGTGCTTCTTTGGCTCCAGCTACTGCTCCTGCTGGTACCCAGGAGGATGATGAGTATGCGGGTGATTATGAGGATGAGGTTGATCAAAATCAGATCTACGAGCAGCCACCAGCACCACCACCAGCAGGTCGACCTCAGGTATATATTCGTAATGGTATGCCTGCACCACCACCTCAGGTACGAGATGATGTCCATATTCCTAAACTGAAATTGAATATTCCACCATTTGAGGGTAGATATGTTCCTGATATATATCTTACTTGGGAGTTAGAAACTGAACAACGATTTACATGTTTACAATATCCTAAGGAGAGACGAGTTCCTGCTGCTGTTTGTGCTTTCACTAGTTTTGCATGTGTATGGTGGTCTGAACATTGTAGATTATATCCTATTCCAACTACTTGGGCTGCTTTGAAAACTGCTATGCGTACGCGTTGGGTTCCACCATATTATCAACGTGAATTGCTTCAAAAATTGCAGCGTTTAAGACAAGGAAAAAATTCTGTAGCAGAATATTATCAGGAATTACAAACTGGCATGATTCGATGTGGTATTGTTGAGGAGAATGAAGCTATGCTTGCACGTTTTGTGGGTGGATTAAATAGAGAGATTCAGACCATTCTAGACTATAAGGAGTATACTAATATCACTCGTTTATTCCATCTTGCTTGTAAAGCTGAACGTGAAGTGCAGGATCGACAAGCATTGGCGCGACCTAACTTTTCTGCAGGCCGACCTTCCTCATGGACGCCGCGTGCATCTTCTACTTCAACTGCACCAGCACCTCAATCAGGTGCCTCCTACAGCCGTGATACAAGAAAACAGGCACAACCACCATTATCTGCCAAGAGTGCACCTGCTGGGCCTGCACGGAGTTCTTCTTCTTCCATGGCATCAACAGGGCACACAAGTGATATTATTTGTCGTCGTTGTAAGGGAGGAGGTCATTATGTGAGGGAATGCAAATCTCCGCGTGTGATGATTGCTACCGCGGATGGTGGATATGAGTCCGCTAGTGACTATGATGAGGAGACATTGGCTCTTATTACACGTGAAGAACATGGTGGAGATGATTCTGATCATGAGACGCAATACATAGCTCCTGAAGACGCTGACAGGTATGAATGTTTAGTTGCTCAACGTGTTTTGAGTGTGCAGGTCACACAAGCTGAGCAAAATCAGAGGCACAATTTGTTCCATACCAAGGGAGTTGTGAAGGAACGTTCTGTGCGCGTCATAATAGACGGAGGGAGCTGCAACAACTTGGCTAGCATGGAGATGGTGTAGAAGCTTTCTCTCACCACAAGACCACATGCACATCCTTACTACATCCAATGGTTCAACAACAGCGGCAAGGTTAAGGTAACACGTACTGTTCGTGTGCATTTTAGTATCTCTACATATGCTGATTATGTTGATTGTGATGTGGTACCTATGCAAGCATGTTCCTTATTACTTGGTAGACCATGGCAATTTGATAAAAATTCTGTACACCATGGTAGAAACAATCACTATACTCTTGTTCATAAGGATAAAAATATTACTTTGCTTCCTATGACTCCTGATTCCATTTTGAAAGATGATATTAATAGAGCTAATAAAGCACAACAGGAGAAGAATAAGAGTGAAAATCAGATTGTGGCAAAAGAATTTGAGCAACAAATGAAGCCTAATAATAAACCATCTAGTGTTGCTTCTGAAATTAAATTGAAAAGTGCATGTTTATTTGCCACCAAATCTGATATTGATGAGCTAGATTTCAGCAAATCTGTTTGCTATGCTTTTGTGTGCAAAGAGGCATTATTTTCATTCGAGGACGTGCCTTTCTCTTTGCCTCCTGCTGTCACTAACATTTTGCAGGAGTTCGCTGACGTTTTTCCACAAGACGTGCCACCGGGATTACCGCCTATTCGAGGGATTGAGCATCAGATTGATTTAGTTCCCGGTGCTTCACTGCCAAACCGTGCACCATACCGTACCAATCCAGAGGAGACGAAGGAGATTATGCGTCAAGTACAAGTGCTTCTCGACAAAGGTTATATACGCGAATCCCTTAGTCCTTGTGCTGTTCCTATTATTCTAGTGCCGAAAAAGGATGGTACATCACATATGTGTGTTGATTGTAGAGGCATTAATAATATTAGTATTCGTTATCGTCATCCTATTCCTAGGCTAGATGATATGCTTGATGAATTGAGTGGCTCTACAATATTCTCCAAAGTTGATTTGCATAGTGGCTACCATCAAATTCGTATGAAATTGGGAGATGAATGGAAAACAGCATTTAAAACTAAGTTTGGATTATATGAGTGGTTAGTCATGCCTTTTGGGTTAACTAATGCACCTAGTACTTTCATGAGATTAATGAACGAAGTTTTACGTGCTTTCATTGGACGATTTGTGGTAGTTTACTTTGATGACATATTGATTTATAGCAGATCTTTGCAAGAACATTTCGAACATTTACGTGCTGTTTTTATTGCTCTACATGATGCACGTTTGTTTGGTAACCTTGGGAAGTGCACCTTTTGCACCGACCGAGTATCTTTTCTTGGCTATGTTGTTACTCCACAGGGAATTGAAGTTGATAAAGCCAAGATTGAAGCTATTGAGAGTTGGCCGCAGCCCAAAACGGTCACACAAGTGAGGAGTTTTCTTGGCCTCGCTGGATTCTATAGACGTTTTGTGAGAGATTTCAGCACCATTGCTGCACCTCTCAATGAGCTTACAAAGAAAGATGTGCCTTTTCTTTGGGGTACTGCACAGGAAGAAGCCTTCACGGTATTGAAAGATAAGTTGACACATGCTCCTTTACTCCAACTTCCTGATTTTAATAAGACTTTTGAGCTTGAATGTGATGCTAGTGGAATTGGATTAGGAGGTGTGTTATTACAAGATGGCAAACCTGTTGCATACTTTTCTGAAAAATTGAGTGGGCCTAGTCTGAATTATTCTACTTATGATAAAGAATTATATGCTCTTGTTCGGACTTTAGAAACATGGCAACATTATTTATGGCCCATAGAATTTGTTATACATTCTGATCATGAATCTTTGAAACATATTAAAAGTCAAGCTAAACTGAATCGTAGACATGCTAAATGGGTTGAATTCATTGAGACTTTCCCTTATGTCATTAAACACAAGAAGGGAAAAGAAAATGTTATTGTTGATGCATTGTCTCGTCGCTATACTATGCTTTCACAACTTGACTTCAAAATATTTGGTTTGGAGACCATCAAAGATCAATATGTGCATGATGCTAATTTTAAAGATGTAATGCAGAATTGTAAAGAAGGAAGAATGTGGAACAAGTTTGTTGTTAACGATGGATTTGTGTTTCGTGCTAACAAGCTATGCATTCCAGCTAGCTCCGTTCGTCTTTTGTTGTTGCAGGAGGCGCATGGAGGAGGATTAATGGGACACTTTGGCGTGAAGAAGACGGAGGACGTACTTGCTACACATTTCTTTTGGCCAAAGATGAGACGGGATGTTGAGCGTTTTATTGCTCGCTGCACTACATGTCAAAAAGCTAAGTCACGACTCAATCCTCATGGTTTATATATGCCTTTGCCTGTACCTAGTGTTCCTTGGGAGGATATATCTATGGACTTTGTTTTAGGTTTACCTCGAACAAAGAAGGGGAGGGATAGCATATTTGTTGTCGTGGATAGATTCTCGAAAATGGCACACTTTATACCATGTCATAAAAGCGATTATGCTGTTAATGTTGCTGATTTCTTCTTTCGTGAAATTATTCGCTTGCATGGTGTGCCAAATACTATTGTTTCAGATCGTGATACTAAATTTCTTAGCCACTTTTGGAGATGTTTATGGGCTAAGTTGGGGACTAAACTGCTTTTTAGTACTACTTGTCACCCCCAAACTGATGGACAAACTGAAGTAGTCAATAGAACGTTGTCTACTATGCTTAGGGCTGTTTTGAAGAATAATAAGAAAATGTGGGAGGAATGCTTGCCTCATATTGAATTTGCTTATAATCGTTCATTGCATTCTACTACTAAGATGTGCCCTTTTGAAGTTGTGTATGGTTTCCTACCTCATGCACCTATTGATTTGTTGCCTCTTTCATCTTCGGAGAAGGTTAATTTTGATGCTAAACAACGTGCTGAATTGATTTTAAAAATGCATGAGTTAACTAAGGAAAACATTGAGCGCATGAATGCTAAATATAAACTTGTTGGAGATAAGGGTAGAAAACATGTTGTGTTTGCACCTGGAGATCTTGTTTGGTTACATTTGCGTAAGGATAGATTTCCTGATTTGCGCAAATCAAAGTTAATGCCACGTGCTGATGGTCCCTTTAAGGTGTTAGAGAAAATAAATGATAATGCATATAAACTTGAGCTGCCTGCAGATTTTGGGGTTAGTCCCACTTTTAACATTGCAGGTTTGAAGCCTTATTTGGGTGAGGAAGATGAACTTCCGTCGAGGACGACTTCATTTCAAGAAGGGGAGGATGATGAGGACATCAATACAATTGTTACACCCACAGCCCCTGCTGCTATACATACTGGACCAATTACTAGAGCTCGTGCACGCCAACTAAATTACCAGGTACTTTCGTTTCTTGGTAATGATTCTAATGTTCATGAGAATATGATGCTGCCTAAATTGGATACATTTGTTTTGCTTACAAATGAAGGGCCTAGCTTGGAGAAGGATGAACATTGGAGCAAGAACAAGCATGGAGATGATGGCATGCGCAAGGGGAACAAGAACGGAGTTACAAGTGATGATTTCAGGACTTTGAAGCCACCATAATGGGTGCATGAAGCCTTGGACGAAATATACAAGATGCCACTTCATAAATTTCATCCCGAGGCTAATTTAGGTGCTGCGTCACCTTATTATTGGGCCAGGCCCATGTAATTTCGAAATACATAAGTATATGCTATTTTTAGAGTCCGTATGTGTGGGGAAACAAGAGATAGGGTTGATTTCGGACCCCTCCACCAAGGGCCACGAAATTCCCCCCTCTTCCTCCATATATACAGCCCTTAGGGCATCGTTTAGACTTTGGGTTTTGTTTAGATTAAAAGTTTGCCATAGCTGCAACTTCGCGTACTTCGTTTGTGTTCAACGACCAGACAAAGGCGTCACAGAACCCCACCTTGATCAATAAAGCTTTCATCTTATATTCGCAATATCCAGATTGCAATCTTAGTTTCTTGCTTGTTCTTCATTTGCTCGCAGGAAACAGACCCTCGTGGTCAGGTTGATCGTGCTCTGGCGTGGTCAATAACCTCTCGGAGTTGGTTTAGCGATTGCTAAGGCGCGACGTCCTCGCACGTTCGTAGTCGGATCGTCAAAGTCGACTTCCACCAAAGCGATATCCATCATCTCATCGAAAGACGGGACACCTTTGCCTCTATCACCTGGCCCAATAATAAGGTGACGCAGCACCTAAAATAGCCTCGGGACGAAATTTATGAAGTGGCATCTTGTATATTTCGTCCAAGGCTTCATGCACCCATTATGGTGGCTTCAAAGTCCTGAAATCATCACTTGTAACTCCGTTCTTGTTCCCCTTGCGCATGCCATCATCTCCATGCTTGTTCTTGCTCCAATGTTCATCCTTCTCCAAGCTAGGCCCTTCATTTGTAAGCAAAACAAATGTATCCAATTTAGGCAGCATCATATTCTCATGAACATTAGAATCATTACCAAGAAACGAAAGTACCTGGTAATTTAGTTGGCGTGCACGAGCTCTAGTAATTGGTCCAGTATGTATAGCAGCAGGGGCTGTGGGTGTAACAATTGTATTGATGTCCTCATCATCCTCCCCTTCTTGAAATGAAGTCGTCCTCGACGGAAGTTCATCTTCCTCACCCAAATAAGGCTTCAAACCTGCAATGTTAAAAGTGGGACTAACCCCAAAATCTGCAGGCAGCTCAAGTTTATATGCATTATCATTTATTTTCTCTAACACCTTAAAGGGACCATCAGCACGTGGCATTAACTTTGATTTGCGCAAATCAGGAAATCTATCCTTACGCAAATGTAACCAAACAAGATCTCCAGGTGCAAACACAACATGTTTTCTACCCTTATCTCCAACAAGTTTATATTTAGCATTCATGCGCTCAATGTTTTCCTTAGTTAACTCATGCATTTTTAAAATCAATTCAGCACGTTGTTTAGCATCAAAATTAACCTTCTCCGAAGATGGAAGAGGCAACAAATCAATAGGTGCACGAGGTAGGAAACCATACACAACTTCAAAAGGGCACATCTTAGTAGTAGAATGCAATGAACGATTATAAGCAAATTCAATATGAGGCAAGCATTCCTCCCACATTTTCTTATTACTCTTAAAAGCAGCCCTAAGCATAGTAGACAATGTTCTATTGACTACTTCAGTTTGGCCATCAGTTTGGGGGTGACAAGTAGTACTAAAAAGCAGTTTAGTCCCCAACTTAGCCCATAAACATCTCCAAAAGTGGCTAAGAAATTTAGTATCACGATCTGAAACAATAGTATTTGGCACACCATGCAAGCGAATAATTTCACGAAAGAACAACTCAGCAACATTAACAGCATCATCGCTTTTATGACATGGTATAAAGTGTGCCATTTTCGAGAATCTATCCACGACAACAAATATGCTATCCCTCCCCTTCTTTGTTCGAGGTAAACCTAAAACAAAGTCCATAGATATATCCTCCCAAGGAACACTAGGTACAGGCAAAGGCATATATAAACCATGAGGATTGAGTCGTGACTTAGCTTTTTGACATGTAGTGCAGCGAGCAATAAAACGCTCAACATCCCGTCTCATCTTTGGCCAAAAGAAATGTGTAGCAAGTACGTCCTCCGTCTTCTTCACGCCAAAGTGTCCCATTAATCCTCCTCCATGCGCCTCCTGCAACAACAAAAGACGAACGGAGCTAGCTGGAATGCATAGCTTGTTAGCACAAAACACAAATCCATCATTAACGACGAACTTGTTCCACATTCTTCCTTCTTTACAATTCTGCATTACATCTTTAAAATCAGCATCATGCACATATTGATCTTTGATGGTCTCCAAACCAAATATTTTGAAGTCAAGTTGTGAAAGCATAGTATAGCGGCGAGACAATGCATCAGCAATAACATTTTCTTTTCCCTTCTTGTGTTTAATGACATAAGGAAAAGTCTCAATGAATTCAACCCATTTAGCATGTCTACGATTCAGTTTAGCTTGACTTTTAATATGTGATGAGGACATCAATACAATTGTTACACCCACAGCCCCTGCTGCTATACATACTGGACCAATTACTAGAGCTCGTGCACGCCAACTAAATTACCAGGTACTTTCGTTTCTTGGTAATGATTCTAATGTTCATGAGAATATGATGCTGCCTAAATTGGATACATTTGTTTTGCTTACAAATGAAGGGCCTAGCTTGGAGAAGGATGAACATTGGAGCAAGAACAAGCATGGAGATGATGGCATGCGCAAGGGGAACAAGAACGGAGTTACAAGTGATGATTTCAGGACTTTGAAGCCACCATAATGGGTGCATGAAGCCTTGGACGAAATATACAAGATGCCACTTCATAAATTTCGTCCCGAGGCTATTTTAGGTGCTGCATCACCTTATTATTGGGCCAGGCCCATGTAATTTCGAAATACATAAGTATAGGCCATTTTTAGAGTCCGTATGTGTGGGGAAACAAGAGATAGGGTTGATTTCGGACCCCTCCACCAAGGGCCACGAAATTCCCCCCTCTTCCTCCATATATACAGTCCTTAGGGCATCGTTTAGACTTTGGGTTTTGTTTAGATTAAAAGTTCGCCATAGGTGCAACTTCGCGTACTTCGTTTGTGTTCAACGACCAGACAAAGGCGTCACAGAACCCCACCTTGATCAATAAAGCTTTCATCTTAAATTCGCTATATCCAGATTGCAATCTTAGTTTCTTGCTTGTTCTTCGTTTGCTCGCAGGAAACAGACCCTCGTGCTCAGGTTGATCGTGCTCCGGCGTGGTCAATAACCTCTTGAAGTTGGTTTAGCGATTGCTAAGGCGCGACGTCCTCGCACGTTCGTAGTCGGATCGTCAAAGTCGACTTCCACCAAAGCGATATCCATCATCTCATTGAAAGACGGGACACCTTTGCCTCTATCAATCGTCGTGTCTAGTTGCTGGTTTTAGAGTCTAGTCTTTTAGAGTTTCGAGTTCTGGTCATAAGTTGTCACGCCACCGCCGCACCATCATCATCGCCCCTGCCATCTACCACCACCGCTTATCCGCCACCGCTCCGAATCCGTATCCATATACCACCACCAATCCGTGTCCATATACCACCACCGATCCATATCCATATACTACCACCGCTACCACCACCGCTGCCATATACCACCACCATATATCCACCACCAATCCGAGTTCCTTGCATATTAGGTCTGTTTTCGAGATCCATCTAGATTCCGATTCGTGTTTCCTTGCCGGAGTAGGTTTCGGAAAAAAAAAGAGTCGGGTAGCCACGCTCCGTTTAGGCCCAAAATTTTTCGAAAACGCATTTTTCGAAAAAATTTCTGGCTATCCTATTTTTAGGTGTTTCTGAGTGTTTTGAGACAGGTGCCATTATAGGAAGTTTTTTTTGACCCGTTTCCAGTTTTTGGGTCCGGGCAGTCGAAAAAAAAAAAATTGGTCGAAAAAATTTCGTGCCCATCCTGTCCGTTTGAGCTAGGAAGAGTTTTGAGACACTCGCCATTATAGTGATTTTTCGCAAAAAAAACAGCGCAAAAAAAAAGAGCACAAAAAAAAAGAGCGAAAAAAAATTCAGAGTGTGCTTTTCCCTTGTTTACGTGCCGCGCCGTGATTTTGTTGGTGTTCTAGGCTCGCGTCTCTAGCACAGTCTAGCCTAGGACCAGCACAATACCGTCGTTGAGCGTTTATTCAACTTTGCATCTCTGAATTGATTATTGCTGACCCTTTTTGCTACCATACTATAAGCCTTCCCAGCTCCACATACATCTACGTCGTGTGTTTGACTCTCCCTGGTAATCGCTCTATCCAAGCTTTGAGAGTTTTTAACTACAACGGTTGCCGATCACCGCCTGCTGCTGGGTAAGAACTGGTAAGAATTTGAGATTTGCTTGACGGATTTGTGATACACCACCACCACTTCTTAGTAGTCTGTAGGATCATATTCTTGTGTGTTTCTATTGCTGCTAACCATGCCAGGATCACAAGTCGACGAGATTGACTGGGAGAACTTATCGAACAAGGAGCTTCATGATAAGTTTCAGCAAATGATGACTGAACAGGTACAAGATGTGCTGAACAATTTTGAAGAGGCCATGGAGAAGATCACTGGCCTTGAGAAGACGTTCGAAACAAAGCTCGATAACAGATTTAATGAACTGCTTGCGCGTCTTCCACCACCGGTTGCACCTGTCGCACCTCTGCAACAACAACAACTACGCCCCCTTCCGAATCAGTATGAACGAGCACAGCGTGTTCCTATTGAGCCAGGACAAAATTCTGGTGCCGCTGCTACTGCTGTTGGTGTTTCTTTGGCTCCTGCTACTGCTGCTGCTGGTACCCAGGAGGATGATGAGTATGCGGGCGATTATGAGGATGAGATTGATCAAAATCAGATCTACGTGCAGCCACCAGCACCACCACCACCAGGTCGACCTCAGGTATTGATGAGGACATGACTACCTTGGATATGACCAAAAATATTGCATATATGCATATTTGTCAGGTGATTTCTAGTGCAAACTATTCAATAATCTATTTATGTTATCCAGAACAAAAATACTTCACACACTTTTGTGTTTTGTCTAATTGCAGGTGTATGGGACATTTGTACAATGCACATATGAAGATAAGGAAGAAAGAGATGTTTATTTGCTGTCCAAAAAGTTCTCTCATGTCACTTTTGGCCCAAGAGAAGATAGAGTCCAAGTCTCTCACGTTCTGGATTCAGATTCGGACTGCACAGACATACCTGACTCAAAACGCACACAAGTTTTTCATACGGACACCGAATTGGGTGATTCTTTTTTTGTTGGAAACTAGATTTCGGGCACTTTCCAACCCAATTGGAATCACCTTCAAATTCGTCCGGAGCGTTGAGTTGTGGACGAAACAATCTGATGCTGCAGCAGAATCCGAGTCAAACTACAAGTCCAAAGGTGTTACATCACCTCCACTTGGGCCTATTGGCCTTGTACGACCTAGATTTAGTTTTAGGCTGCCTTGGGACATCCTCCCACCTCCTTGGCCGCCACCCCTTGCTCCTATATAAGTAGATCCATCTAGTAGCTTTTTCTTGGGATTTGTTTAGTTAAAAGTTAGCCATTGCAACTTTGTGTATTTCGTTTGTGTCCAACGACCAGACCAAGACCGCTTACGGATCCCCACCATTATCAATACCTCATATATATTTGCAATATTCAGATTGCTTTATCATATTCTTGCTCGTTCTTCGATTGCTTGCAGGAATAGACCTTCGTGGTCAGGCTGACCGTGCTTCCGGCATCGTCAGTAACCTCAGGAGATTGGTTTAGCGATTGCTAAGGCGCAACGTCGTGCACGTTTGTAGTCGGATCGTCAAAGTCGTCTCCACCAAATCGATAGTTATCATCTCATCGAAAGATCGGGACACCTCAGCCTCTATCAAGTGGTATCAGTTTTCAGGTTGCTCGGTGAGAATTTCCAGTTTTTCTAGATTAGATTTATTTTCTTACCTATTGTCCAAGAAAAGTCCACACAAAAAAAAGTTAGATCTGTTCATCCTTTATCCAAGCCAGTCTGAGCCTTTGCAATTTTTTATTCATTGCTTGCATAGTTGAATTATCGGTTGCATCGTCGTGTCAGTTGCTGGTCTTAGCGTCTAGTTCCTTTAGAGTTTCGAGTTCTGTTTACATTAGTCACGCCGCCGCTGCATCATTATCCCTTCCGCTGTCCACCACCCATCCATCAATTTCCACCACGTGCTACCCACCATTCATTGTCATAATAATAGTTGAGGTCACTCACATCTTCGCCTGATCGAATCTGCATCTTATCTAGTTTGTCTTGGAAAAAGGAAAGAAAAAAAAGCGTGAGAAAAAAAAGAGAGAAAAAAAATTGGATCTATCTAGAATCAATCTCGTACCTGAATTCGGATTGGAATCTGTTTTGCGCACTGTTCAGTAAAACAGGTGTATCTTCCTCATACGAAGTCCGTTTTGGCTCCATGAGTACTCAAATTGAAGATAGCGATGAGCCGCATCTAAATAGTTGCAGAAGCTAGTTCAATATTTGACACCTCAAAATCGGATTCTAAATAGGTCTTTTTGCCCTCCGAAGTTCGTGAACACAGCTTGTTCCAATTTTTTAGGCTAGTTTTAGAATTCTTTGACTCCTCATATCAACTCGGAATTGAGTAATTCTTTTTGCATTGGAAAGCTTGAGTTAGTAGCATTCTTTGAAAGAATTTATCAGAAAATTGTCTCAAACTTTTCAAGAGGAAAGTTGGAGAGAGAGTTGTTGTATATCCTGCTTGGCAGTTGTTTTTCATCATTATCTTCACTGCCGTTGTGATCTTCACTTATATCTTGCTGTCAAGAGCTACTTAGTATCCTTCATTGATGCTAGTTGTGCTACGCCGTGACCTCATTAGTGTTCTAGGCTCGCGTCTCTAGTCCGGTCTAGCCTAGGACCAGCACAGTACCGTCGTTGAGCGTTTATTCAACATTGCATCTTTGAATTGATTATTGCTAATCTTTTGCTACCATATATAGCCAACCCAGCTCCACATATTTCTACACCGTGTATACATACGCTCCCCTGGCAATCGCTTTACTCAATATTCGGAGTTACTTGACACCGCTGGTTGCCGATCACCGCCTGCTGCATGGTAAGAACTTGTAAGACATTGATATTTGCTTTACTGTGAGCGTTTTACCACCACATCCTAGTAGTTATAGGAACATTATTTTTGGGTTTTGTTTCTTGTTCTACTAATCATGACAGGATCCAGAGTCAATTCATGGGCTTTGTCGATCGCGGGAGACGTACCACCACCTTTGCAAATACCACAACCGTCACGAGAGGTGCACAAACATCCAAATGCACATGATCAAGTTAATGTATCTATACCACCATTTAATGGCCGTTTTAAACCTGCTTTATATATTGAATGGGAGTTCGACATAAAAAATATATTTGCTTCCCATAATATCGATGAACATAAAAAGGTTAAGGTTGCGGTTGGTTCTTTCACTGGTTATGCTTTGGTTTGGTGGAGTGAATATTGTCGGTTACACCCTGATTATATACCTACTACTTGGGATGATTTGAAACTTGTCATGCGACATACTTTCGTCCCTGCTTATTATACTCGTGACATGATTAAGAAGTTGCAACACTTAAAACAAGGTAGTGAAACTGTAACAAAATATTATGATGATTTACAAACTACCTTGTTGCATTCCTCTTTAGAAGAAAGTGAAGATGATTTTATGGATAGATTTTGGGGAGGATTAAACCGTGATATTCAAGAGATACTAATTCATGAAGAGTGTTATCCTATGGACCATTTGTTTCATCTTGCTTGCAAAGCTGAACAGGAAATAAAACGACGTGTTGGCCACGAGGAGAACAAGCGCACGGTGCACATTCCAAGAGTTGATATGATTGTTCCTTCAACTACAAGGCATACTGTGACAACCACATCCGTTGTTGTCAGGACTACATCACCTCCACCATGTGACACATCGCCCCCGAGAGTGGCTACATCATCTGAGTTGATCATAAGAGGTAATGACAAAGGTACTGATCTTCCATCTCTACATGAGAATGATGAATGCCTTGTCAATTTGAATGCACCATCTGATGAGCTACCCACTACTTTGATCACACCACCTATTTTAGAGGACTACGTTGATAATTTGACTTTGCCATGTGATCAAACAACTGAAATACCAACAATTTTGAGTGCACCCATTGAATTAACTATTGATGCAAAAGAACCAATGTTTAATCATTTTGATATTACCTCTAATCTTGGTGATGATTCTGTGTTGAATGACTTATTGCATGTTTGCTTATTTAAGCATGTTGTAGCATGTAAATTTGATGCAAGTAAGGTTTATTCACCAATGTTGGGATGGTTTAATGATGAACATTGTCAATCTTTTGAAATGAATAAGAGCTTCACTTATATGTGCAAACTGAGTTGCAATATTTTCATGCCTTCTACTTCTTGTGCTAATTTTTTGGCTTTAGATTTTATGAACTATGCAAGTTACTCATCTATTCATGTGTCATATATGCAAAAATCAAGTGAAGTAAAAATGGATGACATATACATATACAACATGTACACCTTGTCTCTTTTGTTAGCCACATTTCAGATTAAGCAACGCCGAGGACGGCTTTATTTTCAAGAAGGGGAGGATGATGAGGACATGACTACCTTGGATATGACCAAAAATATTGCATATATGCATATTTGTCAGGTGATTTCTAGTGCAAACTATTCAATAATCTATTTATGTTATCCAGAACAAAAATACTTCACACACTTTTGTGTTTTGTCTAATTGCAGGTGTATGGGACATTTTTACAATCCACATATGAAGATAAGGAAGAAAGAGATGTTTATTTGCTGTCCAAAAAGTTCTCTCACGTCACTTTTGGCCCAAGAGAAGATAGAGTCCAAGTCTCTCACGTTCTGGATTCAGATTCGGACTGCACAGACATACCTGACTCAAAACGCACACAAGTTTTTCATACGGACTCCGAATTGGGTGATTTTTTTTTGTTGGAAACTAGATTTCGTGCACTTTCCAACCCAATTGGAATCACCTTCAAATTCGTCCGGAGCGTTGAGTTGTGGACGAAACAATCTGATGCTGCAGCAGAATCCGAGTCAAACTACAAGTCCAAAGGTGTTACATCACCTCCACTTGGGCCCATTGGCCTTGTACGACCTAGATTTAGTTTTATGCTGCCTTGGGACGTCCTCCCACCTCCTTGGCCGCCACCCCTTGCTCCTATATAAGTAGATCCATCTAGTAGCTTTTCCTTGGGATTTGTTTAGTTAAAAGTTAGCCATTGCAACTTCGTGTACTTCGTTTGTGTCCAACGACCAGACCAAGACCGCTTCCGGATCCCCACCATTATCAATACCTCATATATATTTGCAATATTCAGATTGCTTTATCATATTCTTGCTCGTTCTTCGATTGCTTGCAGGAATAGACCTTCGTGGTCAGGCTGACCGTGCTTCCGGCGTCGTCAGTAACCTCAGGAGATTGGTTTAGCGATTGCTAAGGCGCAACGTCGTGCACGTTTGTAGTCGGATTGTCAAAGTCGTCTCCACCAAATCGATAGTTATCATCTCATCGAAAGATCGGGACCCTCGCCTCTATCAAGTGGTATCAGTTTTCAGGTTGCTCGGTGAGAATTTCCAGTTTTCCTAGATTAGATTTACTTTCTTACCTATTGTCCAAGAAAAAGCCACAAAAAAGAGTTAGATCTATTCATCCTTGGTCCAAGCCAGTCTGAGCCTTTGCAATTTTCTTTTCATTGATTGCATAGTTGAATTATCGATTGCATCGTCGTGTCGAGTTGCTGGTCTTAGTGTCTAGTTCGTTTAGAGTTTCGAGTTCTGTTCACATTAGTCACGCCACCGCTGCATCATTATCTCTTCCGCTGTCCACCACCCATCCATCAATTTCCACCACGTGCTACCCACCATTCATTGTCATAATAATAGTTGAGATCGTTCACATCTTCACTTGATCCAATCTGCATCTTATCTAGTTTGTTTTGGAAAGAGGGAGAAAAAAAGAGAGAAAAAAACGAGAAAAAAAGGAAAAAAAGTCAGAGAAAAAAAAAGGAGAGAAAGAAAAAAAAAGTGTGAGGAAAAAAAAGAGAGAAGAAAAAAAAACAAAAAAATCGGCACAAACTTTTTCAGAGGAAAGTTGGAGACAAAGTTGTTGATATATCCTGCTTGGCTGTTGTTTCACCTCATTATCTTTACTGTCGTTGTGATCTTCACTTATATCTTGCTGTCCAGAGCTACTTAGTATCCTTCATTGATGCTAGTTGTGCTACGACGTGACCTCATTAGTGTTCTAGGCTCGCGTCTCTAGTCCGGTCTAGCCTAGGACCAGCACAGTACCGTCGTTGAGCGTTTATTCAACATTGCATCTTTGAATTGATTATTGCTAATCTTTTGCTACCATATATAGCCAACCCAGCTCCACATATTTCTACACCGTGTATACGTACGCTCCCCTGGCAATCGCTTTACTCAATATTCGGAGTTACTTGACACCGCTGGTTGCCGATCACCGCCTGCTGCATGGTAAGAACTTGTAAGACATTGATATTTGCTTTACTGTGAGCGTTTTACTACCACATCCTAGTAGTTATAGGAGCATTATTTTTGGGTTTTGTTTCTTGTTCTACTAATCATGACAGGATCCAGAGTCAATTCATGGGCTTTGTCGATCGCGGGAGACGTGCCACCACCTTTGCAAATACCACAACCGTCACGAGAGGTGCACAAACATCCAAATGCACGTGATCAGGTTAATGTATCTATACCACCATTTAATGGCCGTTTTAAACCTGCTTTATATATTGAATGGGAGTTCGACATAAAAAATATATTTGCTTCCCATAATTTCAATGAACATAAAAAGGTTAAGGTTGCGGTTGGTTCTTTCACTGGTTATGCTTTGGTTTGGTGGAGTGAATATTGTCGGTTACACCCTGATTATATACCTACTACTTGGGATGATTTGAAACTTGCCATGCGACATACTTTCGTCCCTGCTTATTATACTCGTGACATGATTAAGAAGTTGCAACACTTAAAACAAGGTAGTGAAACTGTAACAAAATATTATGATGATTTACAAACTACCTTGTTGCATTCCTTTTTAGAAGAAAGTGAAGATGATTTTATGGATAGATTTTGGGGAGGATTAAACCGTGATATTCAAGAGATACTAATTCATGAAGAGTGTTATCCTATGGACCATTTGTTTCATCTTGCTTGCAAAGCTGAACAGGAAATAAAACGACGTGTTGGCCACGAGGAGAACAAGCGCACGGTGCACATTCCAAGAGTTGATATGATTGTTCCTTCAACTACTAGGCATACTATGACAACCACATCCGTTGTTGTCAGGACTACATCACCTCCACCATGTGACACATCGCCCCCGAGAGTGGCTACATCATCTGAGTTGATCATAAGAGGTAATGACAAAGGTACTGATCTTCCATCTCTACGTGAGAATGATGAATGCCTTGTCAATTTGAATGCACCATCTGATGAGCTACCCACTACTTTGATCACACCACCTATTTTAGAGGACTACGTTGATAATTTGACTTTGCCATGTGATCAAACAACTGAAATACCAACAATTTTGAGTGCACCCATTGAATTAACTATTGATGCAAAAGAACCAATGTTTAATCATTTTGATATGACCTCTAATCTTGGTGATGATTCTGTGTTGAATAACTTATTGCATGTTTGCTTATTTAAGCATGTTGTAGCATGTAAATTTGATGCAAGTAAGGTTTATTCACCAGTGTTGGGATGGTTTAATGATGAACATTGTCAATCTTTTGAAATGAATAAGAGCTTCACTTATATGTGCAAACTGAGTTGCAATATTTTCATGCCTTCTACTTCTTGTGCTAATTTTTTGGCTTTAGATTTTATGAACTATGCAAGTTACTCATCTATTCATGTGTCATATATGCAAAAATCAAGGGAAGTAAAAATGGATGACATATACATATACAACATGTACACCTTGTCTCTTTTGTTAGCCACATTTCAGATTAAGCAACGCCGAGGACGGCTTTATTTTCAAGAAGGGGAGGATGATGAGGACATGACTACCTTGGATATGACCAAAAATATTGCATATATGCATATTTGTCAGGTGATTTCTAGTGCAAACTATTGAATAATCTATTTATGTTATCCAGAACAAAAATACTTCACACACTTTTGTGTTTTGTCTAATTGCAGGTGTATGGGACATTTGTACAATCCACATATGAAGATAAGGAAGAAAGAGATGTTTATTTGCTGTCCAAAAAGTCCTCTCACGTTACTTTTGGCCCAAGAGAAGATAGAGTCCAAGTCTCTCATGTTCTGGATTCAGATTCGGACTGCACAGACATACCTGACTCAAAACGCACACAAGTTTTTCATACGGACTCCGAATTGGGTGATTCTTTTTTTGTTGGAAACTAGATTTCGTGCACTTTCCAACCAAATTGGAATCACCTTCAAATTCGTCCGGAGCGTTGAGTTGTGGACGAAACAATCTGATGCTGCAGCAGAATCCGAGTCAAACTACAAGTCCAAAGGTGTTACATCACCTCCACTTGGGCCTATTGGCCTTGTACGACCTAGATTTAGTTTTAGGCTGCCTTGGGACATCCTCCCACCTCCTTGGCCGCCACCCCTTGCTCCTATATAAGTAGATCCATCTAGTAGCTTTTTCTTGGGATTTGTTTAGTTAAAAGTTAGCCAATGCAACTTCGTGTACTTCGTTTGTGTCCAACGACCAGACCAAGACCGCTTACGGATCCCCACCATTATGAATACCTCATATATATTTGCAATATTCAGATTGCTTTATCATATTCTTGCTCGTTCTTCGATTGCTTGCAGGAATAGACCTTCGTGGTCAGGCTGACCGTGCTTCCGGCATCGTCAGTAACCTCAGGAGATTGGTTTAGCGATTGCTAAGGCGCAACGTCGTGCACGTTTATAGTCGGATCGTCAAAGTTGATGAGGACATGACTACCTTGGATATGACCAAAAATATTGCATATATGCATATTTGGCAGGTGATTTCTAGTGCAAACTATTCAATAATCTATTTATGTTATCCAGAACAAAAATACTTCACACACTTTTGTGTTTTGTCTAATTGCAGGTGTATGGGACATTTGCATAATCCACATATGAAGATAAGGAAGAAAGAGATGTTTATTTGCTGTCCAAAAAGTTCTCTCACGTCACTTTTGGCCCAAGAGAAGATAGAGTCCAAGTCTCTCACGTTCTGGATTCAGATTCGGACTGCACAGACATACCTGACTCAAAACGCACACAAGTTTTTCATACGGACTCCGAATTGGGTGATTCTTTTTTTGTTGGAAACTAGATTTCGTGCACTTTCCAACCCAATTGGAATCACCTTCAAATTCGTCCGGAGCGTTGAGTTGTGGACGAAACAATCTGATGCTGCAGCAGAATCCGAGTCAAACTACAAGTCCAAAGGTGTTACATCACCTCCACTTGGGCCCATTGGCCTTGTACGACCTAGATTTAGTTTTAGGCTGCCTTGGGACGTCCTCCCACCTCCTTGGCCGCCACCCCTTGCTCCTATATAAGTAGATCCATCTAGTAGCTTTTTCCTGGGGATTTGTTTAGTTAAAAGTTAGCCATTGCAACTTCGTGTACTTCGTTTGTGTCCAACGACCAGACCAAGACCGCTTCCGGATCTCCACCATTATCAATACCTCATATATATTTGCAATATTCAGATTGCTTTATCATATTCTTGCTCGTTCTTCGATTGCTTGCAGGAATAGACCTTCGTGGTCAGGCTGACCGTGCTTCCGGCATCGTCAGTAACCTCAGGAGATTGGTTTTGCGATTGCTAAGGCGCAACGTCGTGCACGTTTGTAGTCGGATCGTCAAAGTCGTCTCCACCAAATCGATAGTTATCATCTCATCGAAAGATCGGGACACCCTCGCCTCTATCAAGTGGTATCAGTTTTCAGGTTGCTCGGTGAGAATTTCCAGTTTTCCTAGATTAGATTTATTTTCTTACCTATTGTCCAAGAAAAAGCCACAAAAAGAGTTAGATCTATTCATCCTTGGTCCAAGCCAGTCTGAGCCTTTGCAATTTTCTATTCATTGCTTGCATAGTTGAATTATCGGTTGCATCGTCGTGTTAGTTGCTGGTCTTAGTGTCTAGTTCTTTTAGAGTTTCGAGTTCTGTTCACATTAGTCACGCCGCCGCTGCATCATTATCCCTTCCTCTGTCCACCATCCCATCCATTAATTTTCACCACGTGCTACGCACTGTTCATTGTCATAATCATAGTTGAGGTCATTCACATCTTCGCCTGATCCAATCTGCATCTTATCTAGTTTGTCTTGGAAAGAGGGAGAAAAAAAAGATAGAGGAAAAAAAAGAGTGAGAAGAAAAAGAAAAAAAAGCGTGAGAAAAAAAAAGAGAAGAAAAAAAAATTGGATCTATCTAGAATCAATCTCGTACCTGAATTCGGATTGGAATCTGTTTTGCGCACTGTTCAGTAAAACAGGTGTATCTTCCTCATACGAAGTCCGTTTTGGCTCCGTGAGTACTCAAATTGAAGCTAGCAACGAGCCGCATCTAAATAGTTGCAGAAGCTAGTTCAATATTTGACACCTCAAAATCGGCTTCTAAATAGGTCTTTTTGCCCTCCGAAGTTCGTGAACACAACTTGTTCCAATTTTTCAGGCCAGTTTTAGAATTCTTTGACTCCTCATATCAACTCGGAATTGAGTGATTCTTTTTGCATTGGAAAGCTTGAGTTAGTAGTATTCTTTGAAAGAACTTATCAGAAAATTGTCTCAAACTTTTCAAGAGGAAAGTTGGAGAGAGAGTTGTTGTATATCCTGCTTGGCAGTTGTTTTTCATCACTATCTTCACTGCCGTTGTGATCTTCACTTATATCTTGCTGTCAAGAGCTACTTAGTATCCTTCATTGATGCTAGTTGTGCTACGCCATGACCTCATTAGTGTTCTAGGCTCGCGTCTCTAGTCCGGTCTAGCCTAGGACCAGCACAGTACCGTCGTTGAGCGTTTATTCAACATTGCATCTTTGAATTGATTATTGCTAATCTTAAGCTACCATATATAGCCAACCCAGCTCCACATATTTCTACACCGTGTATACGTACGCTCCCCTGGCAATCGCTTTACTCAATATTCGGAGTTACTTGACACTGCTGGTTGCCGATCACCGCCTGCTGCATGGTAAGAACTTGTAAGACATTGATATTTGCTTTACTGTGAGCGTTTTACCACCACATCCTAGTAGTTATAGGAACATTATTTTTGGGTTTTGTTTCTTGTTCTACTAATCATGATAGGATCCAGAGTCAATTCATGGGCTTTGTCGATCGCGGGAGACGTGCCACCACCTTTGCAAATACCACAACCGTCACGAGATGTGCACAAACATCCAAATGCACATGATCAGGTTAATGTATCTATACCACCATTTAATGGCCGTTTTAAACCTGCTTTATATATTGAATGGGAGTTCGACATAAAAAATATATTTGCTTCCCATAATTTCAATGAACATAAAAAGGTTAAGGTTGCGGTTGGTTCTTTCACTGGTTATGCTTTGGTTTGGTGGAGTGAATATTGTCGGTTACACCCTGATTATATACCTACTACTTAGGATGATTTGAAACTTGCCATGCGACATACTTTCGTCCCTGCTTATTATACTCGTGACATGATTAAGAAGTTGCAACACTTAAAACAAGGTAGTGAAACTGTAACAAAATATTATGATGATTTACAAACTACCTTGTTGCATTCCTCTTTAGAAGAAAGTGAAGATGATTTTATGGATAGATTTTGGGGAGGATTAAACCGTGATATTCAAGAGATACTAATTCATGAAGAGTGTTATCCTATGGACCATTTGTTTCATCTTGCTTGCAAAGCTGAACAGGAAATAAAACGACGTGCTGGCCACGAGGAGAACAAGCGCACGGTGCACATTCCAAGAGTTGATATGATTGTTCCTTCAACTACTAGGCATACTATGACAACCACATCCGTTGTTGTCAGGACTACATCACCTCCACCATGTGACACATCGCCCCCGAGAGTGGCTACATCATCTGAGTTGATCAGAAGAGGTAATGACAAAGGTACTGATCTTCCATCTCTACATGAGAATGATGAATGCCTTGTCAATTTGAATGCACCATCTGATGAGCTACCCACTACTTTGATCACACCACCTATTTTAGAGGACTACGTTGATAATTTGACTTTGCCATGTGATCAAACAACTGAAATACCAACAATTTTGAGTGCACCCATTGAATTAACTATTGATGCAAAAGAACCAATGTTTAATCATTTTGATATGACCTCTAATCTTGGTGATGATTATGTGTTAAATGACTTATTGCATGTTTGCTTATTTAAGCATGTTGTAGCATGTAAATTTGATGCAAGTAAGGTTTATTCACCAATGTTGGGATGGTTTAATGATGAACATTGTCAATCTTTTGAAATGAATAAGAGCTTCACTTATATGTGCAAACTGAGTTGCAATATTTTCATGCCTTCTACTTCTTGTGCTAATTTTTTGGCTTTAGATTTTATGAACTATGCAAGTTACTCATCTATTCATGTGTCATATATGCAAAAATCAAGGGAAGTAAAAATGGATGACATATACATATACAACATGTACACCTTGTCTCTTTTGTTAGCCACATTTCAGATTAAGCAACGCCGAGGACGGCTTTATTTTCAAGAAGGGGAGGATGATGAGGACATGACTACCTTGGATATGACCAAAAATATTGCATATATGCATATTTGTCAGGTGATTTCTAGTGCAAACTATTCAATAATCTATTTATGTTATCCAGAACAAAAATACTTCACACACTTTTGTGTTTTGTCTAATTGCAGGTGTATGGGACATTTGCATAATCCACATATGAAGATAAGGAAGAAAGAGATGTTTATTTGCTGTCCAAAAAGTTCTCTCACGTCACTTTTGGCCCAAGAGAAGATAGAGTCCAAGTCTCTCACGTTCTGGATTCAGATTCGGACTGCACAGACATACCTGACTCAAAACGCACACAAGTTTTTCATACGGACTCCGAATTGGGTGATTCATTTTTTGTTGGAAACTAGATTTCGTGCACTTTCCAACCCAATTGGAATCACCTTCAAATTCGTCCGGAGCATTGAGTTGTGGACGAAACAATCTGATGCTGCAGCAGAATCCGAGTCAAACTACAAGTCCAAAGGTGTTACATCACCTCCACTTGGGCCCATTGGCCTTGTACGACCTAGATTTAGTTTTAGGCTGCCTTGGGACGTCCTCCCACCTCCTTGGCCGCCACCCCTTGCTCCTATATAAGTAGATCCATCTAGTAGCTTTTTCCTGGGGATTTGTTTAGTTAAAAGTTAGCCATTGCAACTTCGTGTATTTCGTTTGTGTCCAACGACCAGACCAAGACCGCTTCCGGATCCCCACCATTATCAATACCTCATATATATTTGCAATATTCAGATTGCTTTATCATATTCTTGCTCGTTCTTCGATTGCTTGCAGGAATAGACCTTCGTGGTCAGGTTGACCGTGCTTCCGGCATCGTCAGTAACCTCAGGAGATTGGTTTTGCGATTGCTAAGGCGCAACGTCGTGCACGTTTGTAGTCGGATCGTCAAAGTCGTCTCCACCAAATCGATAGTTATCATCTCATCGAAAGATCGGGACACCCTCGCCTCTATCAAAAGTCGTCTCCACCAAATCGATAGTTATCATCTCATCGAAAGATCGGGACACCCCGCCTCTATCAGGTATATATTCGTAATGGTAGGCCCGCACCACCACCTTAGGTACGAGATGATATCCATATTCGTAAACTGAAATTGAATATTCAACCATTTGAGGGTAGATATGTTCCTGATATATATCTTACTTGGGAGTTAGAAACTGAACAACGTTTTACATGTTTACAATATCCCGAGGAGAGATGGGTTGCTGCTGCTGTTTGTGCTTTCACTAGTTTTGCATGTGTATGTGATAGAGGCGGGGGTGTCCCGATCTTTCGATGAGATGATAACTATCGATTTGGTGAAGATGACTTTGACGATCCGACTACAAACGTGCACGACGTTGCGCCTTAGCAATCGCTAAACCAACTCCGAGAGGTTATCGACCACGCTGGAGCACAATCAACCTGACCACGACGGTCTATTCCTGCAAGCAATCGAAGAACGAGCAAGAATATGATAAAGCAATCTGAATATTGCGAATATATATGAAGTATTGATAATGGTGGGGATCCGTAAGCGGTCTTGGTCTGGTCGTTGGACACAAACGAAGTACACGAAGTTGCAATGGCTAACTTTTAACTAAACAAATCCCAAGGAAAAGCTACTAGATGGATCTACTTATATAGGAGCAAGGGGTGGCGGCCAAGGAGGTGGGAGGACGTCCCAAGGCAGCCTAAAACTAAATCTAGGTCGTACAAGGCCAATGGGCCCAAGTGGAGGTGATGTAACACCTTTGGACTTGTAGTTTGACTCGGATTCTGCTGCAGCATCAAATTGTTTCGTCCACAACTCAACGCTCCGGACGAATTTGAAGGTGATTCCAATTGGGTTGGAAAGTGCACGAAATCTAGTTTCCAACAAAAAAAGAATCACCCAATTCGGAGTCCGTATGAAAAACTTGTGTGCGTTTTGAGTCAGGTGTGTCTGTGCAGTCCGAATCTGAATCCAGAACGTGAGAGACTTGGACTCTATCTTCTCTTGGGCCAAAAGTGACGTGAGAGAACTTTTTGGACAGCAAATAAACATCTCTTTCTTCCTTATCTTCATATGTGGATTGTACAAATGTCCCATACACCTGCAATTAGACAAAACACAAAAGTGTGTGAAGTATTTTTGTTCTGGATAACATAAATAGATTATTGAATAGTTTGCACTAGAAATCACCTGACAAATATGCATATATGCAATATTTTTGGTCATATCCAAGGTAGTCATGTCCTCATCAGTATGGTGGTCTGAACATTGTAGATTATATCCTATTCCCGCTACTTGGGCTGCTTTGAAAACTGCTATGCGTACTCGTTGGGTTCCACCATATTATCAACGTGAATTGCTTCAAAAATTACAGTGCTTAAGACAAGGAAAAAATTCTGTAGAAGAATATTATCAGGAATTACAAACTGGCATGATTAGATGTGGTATTGTTGAGGAGAATGAAGCTATGCTTGCACGTTTTCTGGGTGGATTAAATAGAGAGATTCAGACCATTCTAGACTATAAGGAGTATACTAATATCACTCGTTTATTCCATCTTGCTTGTAAAACTGAACGTGAAGTGCAGGATCGACAAGCATTGGCGCGAACTAACTTTTCTGCAGGCCGACCTTCATCATGGACACCGCGTGCATCTTCTACTTCAACTGCACCAGCACCTCAATTAGGTGCCTCCTCCAGTCGTGATACAAGAAAACAGGCACAACCACCATTATCTGCCAAGAGCGCACCTGCTGGGCCTGCACGGAGTTCTTCTTCTTCCATGGCATCAACAGGGCACACAAGTGATATTATTTGTCGTCGTTGTAAGGGAGGAGGTCATTATGCGAGAGAATGCAAATCTCCG
Organism: Triticum aestivum; assembly: GCF_018294505.1. Lineage (NCBI taxonomy): Eukaryota > Viridiplantae > Streptophyta > Magnoliopsida > Poales > Poaceae > Triticum > Triticum aestivum. The sequence goes on from NW_025228130.1 coordinate 80,804, forward strand.
CGTGTGATGATTGCTACCGCGGATGGTGGATATGAGTCCGCTAGTGACTATGATGAGGAGACATTGGCTCTTATTACACGTGAAGAACATGGTGGAGATGATTCTGATCATGAGACGCAATACATGGCTCCTGAAGACGCTGACAGGTATGAATGTTTAGTTGCTCAACGTGTTTTGAGTGTGCAGGTCACACAAGCTGAGCAAAATCAGAGGCACAATTTGTTCCATACCAAGGGAGTTGTGAAGGAACGTTCTGTGCGCGTCATAATAGACGGAGGGAGCTGCAACAACTTGGCTAGCATGGAGATGGTGGAGAAGCTTTCTCTCACCACAAGACCACATCCACATCCTTACTACATCCAATGGTTCAACAACAGCGGCAAGGTTAAGGTAACGCGTACTGTTCGTGTGCATTTTAGTATCTCTACATATGCTGATTATGTTGATTGTGATGTGGTACCTATGCAAGCATGTTCCTTATTACTTGGTAGACCATGGCAATTTGATAAAAATTCTGTACACCATGGTAGAAACAATCACTATACTCTTGTTCATAAGGATAAAAATATTACTTTGCTTCCTATGACTCCTGATTCCATTTTGAAAGATGATATTAATAGAGCTAATAAAGCAAAACAGGAGAAGAATAAGAGTGAAAATCAGATTGTGGCAGAAGAATTTGAGCAACAAATGAAGCCTAATAATAAACCATCTAGTGTTGCTTCTGAAATTAAATTGAAAAGTGCATGTTTATTTGCCACCAAATCTGATATTGATGAGCTAGATTTCAGCAAATCTGTTTGCTATGCTTTTGTGTGCAAAGAGGCATTATTTTCATTCGAGGACGTGCCTTCCTCTTTGCCTCCTGCTGTCACTAACATTTTGCAGGAGTTTGCTGACGTTTTTCCACAAGACGTGCCACCGGGAGTACCGCCTATTCGAGGGATTGAGCATCAGATTGACTTAATTCCCGGTGCTTCACTGCCAAACCGTGCACCATACCGTACCAATCCAGAGGAGACGAAGGAGATTATGCGTCAAGTACAAGAGCTTCTCGACAAAGGTTATATACGCGAATCCCTTAGTCCTTGTGCTGTTCTTATTATTCTAGTGCCGAAAAAGGATGGTACATCACGTATGTGTGTTGATTGTAGAGGCATTAATAATATTACTATTCGTTATCGTCATCCTATTCCTTGGCTAGATGATATGCTTGATGAATTGAGTGGCTCTACAATATTCTCCAAAGTTGATTTGCGTAGTGGCTACCATCAAATTCGTATGAAATTGGGAGATGAATGGAAAACAGCATTTAAAACTAAGTTTGGATTATATGAGTGGTTAGTCATGCCTTTTGGGTTAACTAATGCACCTAGTACTTTCATGAGATTAATGAACGAAGTTTTACGTGCTTTCATTGGACGATTTGTGGTAGTTTACTTTGATGACATATTGATTTATAGCAGCTCTTTGGAGGAACATTTGGAACATTTACGTGCTGTTTTTATTGCTCTATGTGATGCACGTTTGTTTGGTAACCTTGGGAAGTGCACCTTTTGCACCGACCGAGTATCTTTTCTTGGCTATGTTGTTACTCCACAGGGAATTGAAGTTGATAAAGCCAAGATTGAAGCTATTGAGAGTTGGCCGCAGCCCAAAACGGTCACACAAGTGAGGAGTTTTCTTGGCCTCGCTGGATTCTATAGGCGTTTTGTGAGAGATTTCAGCACCATTGCTGCACCTCTCAATGAGCTTACAAAGAAAGATGTGCCTTTTCTTTGGGGTACCGCACAGGAAGAAGCCTTCACGGTATTGAAAGATAAGTTGACACATGCTCCTTTACTCCAACTTCCTGATTTTAATAAGACTTTTGAGCTTGAATGTGATGCAAGTGGAATTGGATTAGGAGGTGTGTTATTACAAGATGGCAAACCTGTTGCTTACTTTTCTGAAAAATTGAGTGGGCCTAGTCTGAATTATTCTACTTATGATAAAGAATTATATGCTCTTGTTCGGACTTTAGAAACATTGCAACATTATTTATGGCCCAAAGAATTTGTTATACATTCTGATCATGAATCTTTGAAACATATTAAAAGTCAAGCTAAACTGAATCGTAGACATGCTAAATGGGTGGAATTCATTGAGACTTTCCCTTATGTCATTAAACACAAGAAGGGAAAAGAAAATGTTATTGCTGATGCATTGTCTCGTCGCTATACTATGCTTTCACAACTTGACTTCAAAATATTTGGTTTGGAGACCATCAAAGATCAATATGTGCATGATGCTGATTTTAAAGATGTAATGCAGAATTGTAAAGAAGGAAGAATGTGGAACAAGTTTGTTGTTAACGATGGATTTGTGTTTCGTGCTAACAAGCTATGCATTCCAGCTAGCTCCATTCGTCTTTTGTTGTTGCAGGAGGCGCATGGAGGAGGATTAATGGGACACTTTGGCGTGAAGAAGACGGAGGACGTACTTGCTACACATTTCTTTTGGCCAAAGATGAGACGGGATGTTGAGCGTTTTATTGCTCGATGTACTACATGTCAAAAAGCTAAGTCACGACTCAATCCTCATGGTTTATATATGCCTTTGCCTGTACCTAGTGTTCCTTGGGAGGATATATCTATGGACTTTGTTTTAGGTTTACCTCGAACAAAGAAGGGGAGGGATAGCATATTTGTTGTCGTGGATAGATTCTCGAAAATGGCACACTTTATACCATGTCATAAAAGCGATGATGCTGTTAATGTTGCTGATTTGTTCTTTCGTGAAATTATTCGCTTGCATGGTGTGCCAAATACTATTGTTTCAGATCGTGATACTAAATTTCTTAGCCACTTTTGGAGATGTTTATGGGCTAAGTTGGGGACTAAACTGCTTTTTAGTACTACTAGTCACCCCCAAACTGATGGACAAACTGAAGTAGTCAATAGAACGTTGTCTACTATGCTTAGGGCTGTTTTGAAGAATAATAAGAAAATGTGGGAGGAATGCTTGCCTCATATTGAATTTGCTTATAATCGTTCATTGCATTCTACTACTAAGATGTGCCCTTTTGAAGTTGTGTATGGTTTCCTACCTCGTGCACCTATTGATTTGTTGCCTCTTCCATCTTCAGAGAAGGTTAATTTTGATGCTAAACAACGTGCTGAATTGATTTTAAAAATGCATGAGTTAACTAAGGAAAACATTGAGCGTATGAATGCTAAATATAAACTTGCTGGAGATAAGGGTAGAAAACATGTTGTGTTTGCACCTGGAGATCTTGTTTGGTTACATTTGCGTAAGGATAGATTTCCTGATTTGCGCAAATCAAAGCTAATGCCACGTGCTAATGGTCCCTTTAAGGTGTTAGAGAAAATAAATGATAATGCATATAAACTTGAGCTGCCTGCAGATTTTGGGGTTAGTCCCACTTTTAACATTGCAGATTTGAAGCCTTATTTGGGTGAGGAAGATGAACTTCCGTCGAGGACGACTTCATTTCAAGAAGGGGAGGATGATGAGGACATCAATACAATTGTTACACCCACAGCCCCTGCTGCTATACATACTGGACCAATTACTAGAGCTCGTGCACGCCAACTAAATTACCAGGTACTTTCGTTTCTTGGTAATGATTCTAATGTTCATGAGAATATGATGCTGCCTAAATTGGATACATCTGTTTTGCTTACAAATGAAGGGCCTAGCTTGGAGAAGGATGAACATTGGAGCAAGAACAAGCATGGAGATGATGGCATGCGCAAGGGGAACAATAACGGAGTTACAAGTGATGATTTCAGGACTTTGAAGCCACCATAATGGGTGCATGAAGCCTTGGACGAAATATACAAGATGCCACTTCATAAATTTCGTCCCGAGGCTATTTTAGGTGCTGCGTCACCTTATTATTGGGCCAGGCCCATGTAATTTCGAAATACATAAGTATAGGCTATTTTTAGAGTCCGTATGTGTGGGGAAACAAGAGATAGGGTTGATTTCGGACCCCTCCACCAAGGGCCACGAAATTCCCCCCTCTTCCTCCATATATACAGCCCTTAGGGCATCGTTTAGACTTTGGGTTTTGTTTAGATTAAAAGTTCGCCATGGCTGCAACTTCGCGTACTTCGTTTGTGTTCAACGACCAGACAAAGGCGTCACAGAACCCCACCTTGATCAATAAAGCTTTCATCTTATATTCGCAATATCCAGATTGCAATCTTAGTTTCTTGCTTGTTCTTCGTTTGCTCGCAGGAAACAGACCCTCGTGGTCAGGTTGATCGTGCTCCGGCGTGGTCAATAACCTCTCGGAGTTGGTTTAGCGATTGCTAAGGCGCGACGTCCTCGCACGTTCGTAGTCGGATCGTCAAAGTCGACTGCCACCAAAGCGATATCCACCATCTCATCGAAAGACGGGACACCTTTGCCTCTATCAGATTCTATAGGCGTTTTGTGAGAGATTTCAGCACCATTGTTGCACCTCTCAATGAGCTTACAAAGAAAGATGTGCCTTTTCTTTGGGGTACTGCACAGGAAGAAGCCTTCACGGTATTGAAAGATAAGTTGACACATGCTCCTTTACTCCAACTTCCTGATTTTAATAAGACTTTTGAGCTTGAATGTGATGCTAGTGGAATTGGATTAGGAGGTGTGTTATTACAAGATGGCAAACCTGTTGCATACTTTTCTGAAAAATTGAGTGGGCCTAGTCTGAATTATTCTACTTATGATAAAGAATTATATGCTCTTGTTCGGACTTTAGAAACATGGCAACATTATTTATGGCCCAAAGAATTTGTTATACATTCTGATCATGAATCTTTGAAACATATTAAAAGTCAAGCTAAACTGAATCGTAGACATGCTAAATGGGTTGAATTCATTGAGACTTTCCCTTATGTCATTAAACACAAGAAGGGAAAAGAAAATGTTATTGCTGATGCATTGTCTCGTCGCTATACTATGCTTTCACAACTTGACTTCAAAATATTTGGTTTGGAGACCATCAAAGATCAATATGTGCATGATGCTGATTTTAAAGATGTAATGCAGAATTGTAAAGAAGGAAGATGTGGAACAAGTTTGTTGTTAACGATGGATTTAGGTTTCGTGCTAACAAGCTATGCATTCCAGCTAGCTCCGTTCGTCTTTTGTTGTTGCAGGAGGCGCATGGAGGAGGATTAATGGGACACTTTGGCGTGAAGAAGACGGAGGACGTACTTGCTACACATTTCTTTTGGCCAAAGATGAGACGGGATGTTGAGCGTTTTATTGCTCGCTGCACTACATGTCAAAAAGCTAAGTCACGACTCAATCCTCATGGTTTATATATGCCTTTGCCTGTACCTAGTGTTCCTTGGGAGGATATATCTATGGACTTTGTTTTAGGTTTACCTCGAACAAAGAAGGGGAGGGATAGCATATTTGTTGTCGTGGATAGATTCTCGAAAATGGCACACTTTATACCATGTCATAAAAGCGATGATGCTGTTAATGTTGCTGATTTGTTCTTTCGTGAAATTATTCGCTTGCATGGTGTGCCAAATACTATTGTTTCAGATCGTGATACTAAATTTCTTAGCCACTTTTGGAGATGTTTATGGGCTAAGTTGGGGACTAAACTGCTTTTTAGTACTACTTGTCACCCCCAAACTGATGGACAAACTGAAGTAGTCAATAGAACGTTGTCTACTATGCTTAGGGCTGTTTTGAAGAATAATAAGAAAATGTGGGAGGAATGCTTGCCTCATATTGAATTTGCTTATAATCGTGATGAGGACATGACTACCTTGGATATGACCAAAAATATTGCATATATGCATATTTGTCAGGTGATTTCTAGTGCAAACTATTCAATAATCTATTTATGTTATCCAGAACAAAAATACTTCACACACTTTTGTGTTTTGTCTAATTGCAGGTGTATGGGACATTTGTACAATCCACATATGAAGATAAGGAAGAAAGAGATGTTTATTTGCTGTCCAAAAAGTTCTCTCACGTCACTTTTGGCCCAAGAGAAGATAGAGTCCAAGTCTCTCACGTTCTGGATTCAGATTCGGACTGCACAGACACACCTGACTCAAAACGCACACAAGTTTTTCATACGGACTCCGAATTGGGTGATTCTTTTTTTGTTCGAAACTAGATTTCGTGCACTTTCCAACCCAATTGGAATCACCTTCAAATTCGTCCGGAGCGTTGAGTTGTGGACGAAACAATCTGATGCTGCAGCAGAATCCGAGTCAAACTACAAGTCCAAAGGTGTTACATCACCTCCACTTGGGCCCATTGGCCTTGTACGACCTAGATTTAGTTTTAGGCTGCCTTGGGACGTCCTCCAACCTCCTTGGCCTCCACCCCTTGCTCCTATATAAGTAGATCCATCTAGTAGCTTTTCCTTGGGATTTGTTTAGTTAAAAGTTAGCCATTGCAACTTCGTGTACTTCGTTTGTGTCCAACGACCAGACCAAGACCGCTTCCGGATCCCCACCATTATCAATACTTCATATATATTTGCAATATTCAGATTGCTTTATCATATTCTTGCTCGTTCTTCGATTGCTTGCAGGAATAGACCTTCGTGGTCAGGCTGACCGTGCTTCCAGCATCGTCAGTAACCTCAGGAGATTGGTTTAGCGATTGCTAAGGCACAACGTCGTGCACGTTTGTAGTCGGATCGTCAAAGTCGTCTCCACCAAATCGATAGTTATCATCTCATCGAAAGATCGGGACCCTCGCCTCTATCACTAGTGGAATTGGATTAGGAGGTGTGTTATTACAAGATGGCAAACCTATTGCATACTTTTCTGAAAAATTGAGTGGGCCTAGTCTGAATTATTCTACTTATGATAAAGAATTATATGCTCTTGTTCGGACTTTAGAAACATGGCAACATTATTTATGGCCCAAAGAATTTGTTATACATTCTGATCATGAATCTTTGAAACATATTAAAAGTCAAGCTAAACTGAATCGTAGACATGCTAAATGGGTTGAATTCATTGAGACTTTCCCTTATGTCATTAAACACAAGAAGGGAAAAGAAAATGTTATTGCTGATGCATTGTCTCGTCGCTATACTATGCTTTCACAACTTGACTTCAAAATATTTGGTTTGTAGACCATCAAAGATCAATATGTGCATGATGCTGATTTTAAAGATGTAATGCAGAATTGTAAAGAAGGAAGAATGTGGAACAAGTTTGTTGTTAACGATGGATTTGTGTTTCGTGCTAACAAGCTATGCATTCCAGCTAGCTCCGTTCGTCTTTTGTTGTTGCAGGAGGCGCATGGAGGAGGATTAATGGGACACTTTGGCGTGAAGAAGACGGAGGACGTACTTGCTACACATTTCTTTTGGCCAAAGATGAGACGGGATGTTGAGCGTTTTATTGCTCGCTGCACTACATGTCAAAAAGCTAAGTCACGACTCAATCCTCATGGTTTATATATTCCTTTGCCTGTACCTAGTGTTCCTTGGGAGGATATATCTATGGACTTTGTTTTAGGTTTACCTCGAACAAAGAAGGGGAGGGATAGCATATTTGTTGTCGTGGATAGATTCTCGAAAATGGCACACTTTATACCATGTCATAAAAGCGATGATGCTGTTAATGTTGCTGATTTGTTCTTTCGTGAAATTATTCGCTTGCATGGTGTGCCAAATACTATTGTTTCAGATCGTGATACTAAATTTCTTAGCCACTTTTGGAGATGTTTATGGGCTAAGTTGGGGACTAAACTGCTTTTTAGTACTACTAGTCACCCCCAAACTGATGGACAAACTGAAGTAGTCAATAGAACGTTGTCTACTATGCTTAGGGCTGTTTTGAAGAATAATAAGAAAATGTGGGAGGAATGCTTGCCTCATATTGAATTTGCTTATAATCGTTCATTGCATTCTACTACTAAGATGTGTCCTTTTGAAGTTGTGTATGGTTTCCTACCTCGTGCACCTATTGATTTGTTACCTCTTCCATCTTCGGAGAAGGTTAATTTTGATGCTAAACAACGTGCTAAATTGATTTAAAAAATGCATGAGTTAACTAAGGAAAACATTGAGCGTATGAATGCTAAATATAAACTTGCTGGAGATAAGGGTAGAAAACATGTTGTGTTTGCACCTGGAGATCTTGTTTGGTTACATTTGCGTAAGGATAGATTTCCTGAAATCAAAGCTAATGCCACGTGCTGATGGTCCCTTTAAGGTGTTAGAGAAAATAAATGATAATGCATATAAACTTGAGCTGCCTGCAGATTTTGGGGTTAGTCCCACTTTTAACATTGCAGATTTAAAGCCTTATTTGGGTGAGGAAGATGAACTTCCGTCGAGGACGACTTCATTTCAAGAAGGGGAGGATGATGAGGACATCAATACAATTGTTACACCCACAGCCCCTGCTGCTATACATACTGGACCAATTACTAGAGCTCGTGCACGCCAACTAAATTACCAGGTACTTTCGTTTCTTGGTAATGATTCTAATGTTCATGAGAATATGATGCTGCCTAAATTGGATACATTCGTTTTGCTTACAAATGAAGGGCCTAGCTTGGAGAAGGATGAACATTGGAGCAAGAACAAGCATGGAGATGATGGCATGCGCAAGGGAAACAAGAACGGAGTTACAAGTGATGATTTCAAGACTTTGAAGCCACCATAATGGGTGCATGAAGCCTTGGACGAAATATACAAGATGCCACTTCATAAATTTAGTCCCGAGGCTATTTTAGGTGTTGCGTCTCCTTATTATTGGGCCAGGCCCATGTAATTTCGAAATACATAAGTATAGGCTATTTTTAGAGTCCGTATGTGTGGGGAAACAAGAGATAGGGTTGATTTCGGACCCCTCCACCAAGGGCCACGAAATTCCCCCCTCTTCCTCTATATATACAGTCCTTAGGGCATCGTTTAGACTTTGGGTTTTGTTTAGATTAAAAGTTCGCCATAGCTGCAACTTCGCGTACTTCGTTTGTGTTCAACGACCAGACAAAGGCGTCACAGAACCCCACCTTGATCAATAAAGCTTTCATCTTATATTCGCAATATCCAGATTGCAATCTTAGTTTCTTGCTTGTTCTTCGTTTGCTCGCAGGAAACAGACCCTCGTGGTCAGGTTGATCGTGCTCCGGCGTGGTCAATAACCTCTCGGAGTTTGTTTAGCGATTGCTAAGGTGCGACATCCTCGCACATTCGTAGTCGGATCGTCAAAGTCGACTTCCACCAAAGCGAAATCCATCATCTCATCGAAAGACGGGACACCTCCGCCTCTATTAATATTGAACTAGCTTCTGCAACTATTTAGATGCGGCTCGTCGCTATCTTCAATTTGAGTACTCACGGAGCCAAAACTGACTTCGTATGAGGAAGATACACCTGTTTTACTGAACAGTGCGCAAAACAGATTCCAATCCAAATTCAGGTACGAGATTGATTCTAGATAGATCCAATTTTTTTTCTTCTCTCTTTTTTTTCTCACGCTTTTTTTCTTTTTCTTCTCCCTCTTTTTCTTTTTTTTCTTTCCTTTTTTCTCTTTTTTTTCTTTATCTTCTTTTTCTCCCTCTTTCCAAGACAAACTAGATAAGATGCAGATTCGATCTGGCGAAGATGTGAGTGACCACAACTATGATTATGACAATAAACAGTGCGTAGCACGTGGTGGAAATTGGTGGATGGGATGGTGGGCAGCGGATGGGATAATGATGTAACGGCTGCGTGACTAATGTCAATAGAACTCCAAACTCTAAAGGAACTAGACACTAAGACCAGCAACTCGACACAGCGATGCAACCGATAATTCAATAATGCAAACAATGAAAAGAAAATTGCAAAGGCTCAGTCTGGCTAGGACAAAGGATGAATAGATCTAACTTTTGTTTTGTGGCTTTTTCTTGGACAATAGGTAAGAAAATAAATCTAATCTAGGAAAAACTGAAAATTCTCACCGAGCAACCTGAAAACTGATACCACTTGATAGAGGCGGGGGTGTCCCGATCTTTCGATGAGATGATAACTATCGATTTGGTGGAGCCGACTTTGATGATCCGACTACGAACGTGCATGACGTTGCGCCTTAGCAATCGCTAAACCAATCTCCTGAGGTTATTGACCACGCCGGAGCACGATCAACCTGACCACGAAGGTCTATTCCTGCAAGCAATCGAAGAACGAGCAAGAATATGATAAAAGCAATCTGAATATTGCAAATATATATGAAGTATTGATAATGGTGGGGATCCGTAAGCAGTCTTGGTCTGGTCGTTGGACACAAACGAAGTACACGAAGCTGCAATGGCTAACTTTTAACTAAACAAATCCCAAGGAAAAGCTACTAGATGGATCTACTTATATAGGAGCAAGGGGTGGCGGCCAAGGAGGTGGGAGGACGTCCCAAGGCATCCTAAAACTAAATCTAGGTCGTACAAGGCCAATGGGCCCAAGTGGAGGTGATGTAACACCTTTGGACTTGTAGTTTGACTCGGATTCTGCTGCAGCATCAGATTGTTTCGTCCACAACTCAACGCTCCGGACGAATTTGAAGGTGATTCCAATCGGGTTGAAAAGTGCACGAAATCTAGTTTCCAACAAAAAAAGAATCACCCAATTCGGAGTCCGTATGAAAAACTTGTGTGCGTTTTGAGTCAGGTATGTCTGTGCAGTCCGAATCTGAATCCAGAACGTGAGGGACTTGGACTCTATCTTCTCTTGGGCCAAAAGTGACGTGAGAGAACTTTTTGGACAGCAAATAAACATCTCTTTCTTCCTTATCTTCATATATGGATTGTACAAATGTCCCATACACCTGCAATTAGACAAAACACAAAAGTGTGTGAAGTATTTTTGTTCTGGATAACATAAATAGATTATTGAATAGTTTGCACTAGAAATCACCTGACAAATATGCATATATACAATATTTTTGGTCATATCCAAGGTAGTCATGTCCTCATCAGAACTACTAGGGTGTGGTGGTAAAGCGCTCACAGTAAGGCAAATATCAATATCTTACAAGTTCTTACCAAGCAGCAGGTGGTGACAGGCAACCAGCGGTGTCAAATAACTCTGAAGATTGTGTAAAGCGATTGCCAGGGGAACGTACTATACACGGTGTAGAAATATGTGGAGCTGGGTTGGCTATATATGGTAGCAAAAGATTAGCAATAATCAATTCAGAGATGTGATGTTGAATAAACGCTCAACGACGGTACTGTGCTGGTCCTAAGCTAGACCGAACTAGAGACGCGAGCCGAGAAAACTAATGAGGTCACGTCGTAGCACAACTAGCATCAATGAAGGATACTAAGTAGCTCTGGACAGCAAGATATAAGTGAAGATCACAACGGCAGTAAAGATAATGATGTGAAACAACAGCCAAGCAGGATATATCAACAACTTTGTCTCCAACTTTCCTCTGAAAAAGTTTGTGCCGATTTTTTTGATTTTTTTTAAGAATGGTATTGACTCAAGCTTTCAAACACAAATGGAATCACTCAATTCCGAGTTGATATGAGGAGTCAAAAAATTTGAAAACTGGCCTGAAAAACTGGAATAAGCTGTGTTCATGAACTTCGGAGGGCAAAAAGACCTATTTAGAAGACGATTTTGAGGTGCCAAAAATTGAACTTGCTTCTTCAACTATTTAGATACGGCTCGTCGCTAGCATTCGTTTGAGTACTCGCGGAGGCAAAACGGACTCCGTATGAGGAAGTTATGCCTGTTTTACTGAACAGTGCACAAAACAGATTCCAATCCGAATTCAACTACGAGATTGAGTCTAAAAATGTCCGAATTTTGTTTTTTTTCTTCTTTCTTTTTTTCCTCACACTTTTTTTTTCTTTCTCTCCTTTTTTTTCTCTGACTTTTTTTCTCTTTTTTTATCTTTTTTTCTCTCTTTTTTTCTACCTCTTTCCAAAACAAACTAGATAAGATGCAGATTGGATCAAGCGAAGATGTGAACGATCTCAACTATTATTATGACAATGAATGATGGGTAGCACGTGGTGGAAATTGATGGATGGATGGTGGACAGCGGAAGAGATAATGATGCAGCGGTGGCGTGACGAATGTGAACAAAACTCGAAACTCTAAACGAACTAGACACTAAGACCAGCAACTCGACACGACGATGCAACCGATAATTCAACTATGCAAGCAATGAAAAGAAAATTGCAAAGGCTCAGGCTGGCTTGGACCAAGAATGAATAGATCTAACTCTTTTTTTGTGGCTTTTTCTTGGACAATAGGTAAAAAAATAAATCTAATCTAGGAAAAATGGAAATTCTCACCGAGCAACCTGAAAACTGATACCACTTGATAGAGGCGAGGGTGTCCCGATCTTTCGATGAGATGATAACTATCGATTTGGTGGAGACGACTTTGACGATCCGACTACAAACGTGCACGACGTTGCGCCTTAGCAATCGTTAAACCAATCTCCTGAGGTTACTGACGATGCCGGAAGCACAGTCAGCCTGACCACGAAGGTCTATTCCTGCAAGCAATCGAAGAACGAGCAAGAATATGATAAAGCAATCTGAATATTGCAAATATATATGAGGTATTGATAATGGTGGGGATCCGTAAGCGGTCTTGGTCTGGTCGTTGGACACAAACGAAGTACACGAAGTTGCAATGGCTAACTTTTAACTAAACAAATCCCAAGGAAAAGCTACTAGATGGATCTACTTATATAGGAGCAAGGGGTGGCGGCCAAGGAGGTGGGAGGACGTCCCAAGGCAGCCTAAAACTAAATCTAGGTCGTACAAGGCCAATGGGCCCAAGTGGAGGTGATGTAACACCTTTGGACTTGTAGTTTGACTCGGATTCTGCTGCAGCATCAGATTGTTTCGTCCACAACTCAACGCTCCGGACGAATTTGAAGGTGATTCCACTTGGGTTGGAAAGTGCACGAAATCTAGTTTCCAACAAAAAAAGAATCACCCGATTCGGAGTCCGTATGAAAAACTTGTGTGCGTTTTGAGTCAGGTATGTCTGTGCAGTCCGAATCTGAATCCAGAACGTGAGAGACTTGGACTCTATCTTCTCTTGGGCCAAAAGTGACGTGAGAGAACTTTTTGGACAGCAAATAAACATCTCTTTCTTCCTTATCTTCATATGTGGATTGTACAAATGTCCCATATACCTGCAATTAGACAAAACACAAAAGTGTGTGAAGTATTTTTGTTCTGAATAACACAAATAGATTATTGAATAGTTTGCACTAGAAATCACCTGACAAATATGCATATATGCAATATTTTTGGTCATATCCAAGGTAGTCATGTCCTCATCAGGGCCCTAGTGACAAGCATTAAGCATAGCAAAGTCATAGCAACATCAATCTCAAAACATAGTGGATACTAGGGATCAAACCCTAACAAAACTAACTTGATTACATGGTAAATCTCATCCAACCCATCACCGTCCAGCAAGCCTACGATGGAATTAGTCACACATGGCGGTGGGCATCATGAAATTGGTGATGGAGGATGGTTGATGATGACGACGGCGACGAATCCCCCTCTCCGGAGCCCCGAACGGACTCCAGATCAGCCCTCCTGAGAGAGATTAGGGCTTGGCGGTGGCTCCGTGTCGTGAAACGCGATGAAACTTTCTCCTTGATTTTTTTCTCCCCGAGACGGTATATATGGAGTTGGAGTTGAGGTCGGGAGGTGTCCAGGGGGCCCACGAGATAGGAGGGCGCGCCCCCCTATCTTGTGGACAGCCCATGGGCCCCTTGGCCTTCATTCTTTCGCCAAAAATTCTTATTAATTCTGAAAAGTGCCTCCGTGGATTTCCGGGACATTCCGAGAACTTTTCTTTTCTACACATAAAACAACATCATGGCAGTTCTGCTGAAAACAGCGTCAGTCCGGGTTAGTTTCATTCAAATCATGCAAGTTAGAGTCCAAAACAAGGGCAAAAGTGTTTGGAAAAGTAGATACGTTGGAGACGTATCAACTCCCCCAAGCTTCAACATTTGCTTGTCCTCAAGCAATTCAGTTGATAAACTAAAAGTGATAAAGAAAAACATTTACAAACTCTGTTTGTTCTTGTTGTTGTAACATGAAAAGCTAGCATTCAAGTTTCAGCAAATATTATGAACTAACCATACTAACAATAACACATAGGTCTCACAATTACTCATATCAATAACATAATCAGCTAGCGAGCCATAATAATAAAACTCGGATGACAACACTTTCTCAAAATAATCATAACATGATATAACAAAATGGTATCTCGCTAGCCCTTTCTGAGACCGCAAAACATAAATGCAGAGCACCTTTAAAGATCAAGGACTGACTAAACATTGTAATTCATGGTAAAAGAGATCCAGTCAAGTGATACCCAATATAAATCAATAATAATGAATGCAAATGATAGTGTGCTCTCCAGCGGGTGCTTTTTAATAAGAAGGAGGATGACTCAACATAAAAGTAAATAGATAAGCCCTTCGCAGAGGGAAGCAAGGATCACATTGTGAGCGGCATACTTTTGCTATCAACGCAACTACTATGAGATGGCTGTATCTTCCATACTACATGCATTATAGCCAGTTCCCAAACAGAATGGTAAAGGTTTATACTCCCCCAACCACCAACAAGCATCAATCCATGGCTTGCTCGAAACAACGAGTGTCTCCAACATACAAGAGCCCTGGGGGAGTTTTATTTAATTATTGTGATTTGCTTTGATCTTTTTGGATCATGGGACTGAGCATCCCGGTTACAGGCCCTTTCTCGTGAACGAGGAGCGGAGTCCACTCCTCTTGAGAATAACCCACCTAGCATGGAAGATATAGGCAGCCCTAGTTGAAACATGAGCTGCTCGAGCATACAAAACATAATTTCATTTGAAGGTTTGGAGTTTGGCACATACAAATTTACTTGGAACGGCAGGTAAATACCGCATATAGGTTGGTATAGTGGACTCATATGGAACAACTTTGGGGTTTAAGGAGTTTGGATGCACAAGCAGCATTGCCGCTTAGTACAGGTGAAGGCTAGCAAACGACTGGGAAGTGACCAACTGAGAGAGTGACAACAGTCGTAAACATGCATTAAAATTAAATTACACCGAGTACAAGCATGAGTAGGATATAATCAACCATGAACATGAATATCGTGAAGGCTATGTTGATTTGATTCAACTACATGCGTGAACATGTGCCAAGCCTAGTCACTCAATTCATTTAAAGGAGGATACCATCCCATCATACCACATCATAATTATTCTAATAGCATGTTGGCACGCAAGGTAAACCATTATAACTCATAGCTAATCAAGCATGGCACAAGCAACTATAATCTCTAAATGTCATTGCAAATATGTTTACTTCATAATAGCTGACTCAGGAACGATGAATCATCATATTTACAAAAACAAGAGAGGTCGAGTTCATACCAGCTTTTCTCATCCCAATAAGTCCATCATATATCATCATTATTGCCTTTCACTTGCACGACCGGACGATGTGTATAATAATAAGAGTGCATGTGCATTGGACTAAGCTGGAATCTGCAAGCATTCAACTCAAGAGAGAAGACAAGTAATATGGGCTCTAAATTAAATAAACAATCATGCATATATGAGCCACTAAGCATTTTTCAATATAGTCGTCTCGACCCCCAAAAGAAAGAAAAGAAAATAAAACTATTTACACGGGAAAGCTCCCAACAAGTAAAAGAAGAACAAGAAATCTTTTTGGGTTTTCATTTTAATTTCTACTACAGGCAAGGAAATTAAACTAACTAATTTTTTTGTTTTTTCTAAAGGTTTATCAAACACACAAGAAGAAGACTAGAAAAACAAATTTAAACTAGCATGGATAATAACAATGAAAGAGTGTGAGCATCGACGACTAGTGTGTGAACATGAATGTAAGGTCGGTGAGAAATACGTACTCCCCCAAGCTTAGGCTTTTGGTCTAAGTTGGTCTACCAATGACCGCCTGGCTGATATCCATAAGAGTAGCCGGGGTAGTACTGAGATGCAGAGGCAACCGCCTCCTGAGCAGTAGTGTGTTGGCGAGCTGCCTCCATTCCCCTCTCATATTCGCTTGCTTCTTCCCTGGTGACAACATATCTTCCTTTTGCCTGATAATCAAAAAGGTAGGGAGCAGGAAGAGTAATAGGGACGACGTGGCATCTGTCATAGGTTAGTCGATAATGGAGGAATTGTTCATTCCTCTCAAGAAAATGATGATCTTACATAGCTTCTTTATCTAAATAAATAGGAGGTACAATCATATCCCCCTCTCGTGGAGCTATATTAAGAAAATTAGCCACACAGGTTGCATAAATTCCTCCAAAGAAATCTCCCTTTTTATTATTATTATGCAACCTACGTGCAACTATTGCCCCCAAGTTACAGCCTCTATAACCTGACACAGCACTCTTGAGGACACAAAGATCAGGGGCACACATGTGACATACTTCGCCTTACCATTAATGCATCTACCAATAAAGAGAGCAAAGTAATGTATAGAAGGAAAATGCATGCTCCCTATGGTAGCTTGTGTTACGTCCCTAGATTCTCCCATAATGATACTAGCAAGAAAATCTCTAACTTCAAATTTGGGAGGATTATTAATATCACCCCACTGAGGGAGTTTGCACGCAGTTGTAAAATCCTCTAAATCCATGGTATAAGATGTATCATAAATATCAAACATAACACTAGGAGAACTACGCGAAGAAATATATTCGAACCTCCGCACAAAGGAATCAGTCAATTGATAATATTGAGGACACTTATCTTGTAAGAAGTCCCCCAGCTCGGCATTACGCACATACGCGTCAAATTCATCCTTGAAGCCTCCTTAGACCATAAAATCATCGGATGGCCACTCACAAGCCCGAACATCTGCATCCCTTGGCAAATTAACATCTTGTTCACGTATAGCAATCCTTGGCCCTTTCTTTGCCAAGGAACCACCTTGGTACATTCTTCT
Source organism: Triticum aestivum (assembly GCF_018294505.1). NCBI lineage: Eukaryota > Viridiplantae > Streptophyta > Magnoliopsida > Poales > Poaceae > Triticum > Triticum aestivum. The sequence continues at coordinate 97,753 of NW_025228130.1, forward strand.
AAGCATATTTCTTTTTCTGAAAATTTCTGAAATTTTAGTAACTTCAAAATAAAAGTGAATAAAACTAAACGAGATTGATAGCAACTACTCCTACAAGTGCCTAGAGCCTATATTATGCATTGGAATTGCTTGGGACCTCAAAAATTTAACATGCAAGCTCAAGAACATGGTCACCTATCCAGCAAAAATTTGCAATGAATAAAGCACTAGAACAAAAACTATTTGGACCAATGGAGGAGTCACATACCAAGCAACAATCTCCCAAAGAAGTTTTGCGAATGGAGCTTTGAGCTAAGAGATCGAAAATCGCAGCAAAACGAGCTAGAAGTCGTGATAGAGGCGAGGGTCCCGATCTTTCGATGAGATGATGGATATCGCTTTGGTGGAAGTCGACTTTGACGATCCGACTACGAACGTGCGAGGACGTCGCGCCTTAGCAATCGCTAAACCAACTCCGAGAGGTTATTGACCACGCCGGAGCACGATCAACCTGACCACGAGGGTCTGTTTCCTGCGAGCAAACAAAGAACAAGCAAGAAACTAAGATTGCAATCTGGATATTGCGAATATAAGATGAAAGCTTTATTGATCAAGGTGGGGTTCTGTGACGCCTTCGTCTGGTCGTTGAACACAAACGAAGTACGCGAAGTTGCAGCTATGGCGAACTTTTAATCTAAACAAAACCCAAAGTCTAAACGATGCCCTAAGGGCTGTATATATGGAGGAAGAGGGGGGAATTTCGTGGCCCTTGGTGGAGGGGTCCGAAATCAACCCTATCTCTTGTTTCCCCACACATACGGACTCTAAAAATAGCCTATACTCATGTATTTCGAAATTACATGGGCCTGGCCCAATAATAAGGTGACGCAGCACCTAAAATAGCCTCGGGACGAAATTTATGAAGTGGCATCTTGTATATTTCGTCCAAGGCTTCATGCACCCATTATGGTGGCTTCAAAGTCCTGAAATCATCACTTGTAACTCCGTTCTTGTTCCCCTTGCGCATGCCATCATCTCCATGCTTGTTCTTGCTCCAATGTTCATCCTTCTCCAAGCTAGGCCCTTCATTTGTAAGCAAAACAAATGTATCCAATTTAGGCAGCATCATATTCTCATGAACATTAGAATCATTACCAAGAAACGAAAGTACCTGGTAATTTAGTTGGCGTGCACGAGCTCTAGTAATTGGTCCAGTATGTATAGCAGCAGGGGTTGTGGGTGTAACAATTGTATTGATGTCCTCATCAAGTCGGGCTTGAACTGGATGGGGATTTTTTTGGGTAGAAGATGAAGTGTGTGGGTGCTGGCATAAGTGGAGGGGACCCACCAGGGGCCCACGAGACAGGGGGCGCGCCCTATAGGGGGGGCTCCTCTCTCGTGGCCTGGTTCTTGCCCCTTTTGCAGTGTTTTCAGTGCCTAAAATCTTCAAATATTCCAGAAAAAATCATACTAAATTTGCAGGGCATTTGGAGCACTTTTATTTCCGGACTATTTTTTAATGTACGGATAATTCAGAAAACAGATGGGTAATACTATTTTTTCTTTATTTATTCTAAATAACAGAAAGTAAAAAGAGGGTACAGAAGGTTGTGCCTTCTAGTTTCATCCATCTCATGATCATCAAAATGAATCCACTAACAAGGTTGATCAAGTCTTGTTAACAAACTCATTCCGAATAACACGGAACCGGAGAAATTTCGAATAACACTAAGTTACCTCAATGGGGATATGAAAATCCCCAACAATAAGAATATCATACTTTTTCTTGACAGTAGGGAGAGGAAATTCAAAATCTCCAAAAATGATAGTTGGAACTTTTTCAATAGAATTGATGCTATGAACTTGAGATTGTTTCCTCAGAAAGTGTACCGTGTGCTCATTACCGTTAACATGAAAAGTGACATTGCCTTTGTTGCAATCAATAACAGCCCCTGCAGTATTAAGAAAAGGTCAACCAAGGATAATAGACATACTATCGTCCTCGGGAATATCAAGAATAACAAAGTCCGTTAAGATGGTGACATTTGCAACCACAACAGGCACATCCTCACAAATACCGACATGTATAGCAGTTGATTTATGATAGAGGCAAAGGTGTCCCGTCTTTCGATGAGATGATGGATATTGCTTTGGTGGAAGTCGACTTCGACGATCCGACTACGAACGTGCGAGGACGTCGCGCCTTAGCAATCGCTAAACCAACTCCGAGAGGTTATTGACCACGCCGGACCACGATCAACCTGACCACGAGGGTCTGTTTCCTGTGAGCAAACGAAGAACAAGCAAGAAACTAAGATTGCAATCTGGATATTGCGAATATAAGATGAAAGCTTTATTGATCAAGGTGGGGTTCTGTGACGCCTTTGTCTGGTCGTTGAACACAAACGAAGTATGCGAAGTTGCAGCTATGGCGAAATTTTAACCTAAACAAAACCCAAAGTCTAAACGGTGCCCTAAGGGCTGTATATATGGAGGAAGAGAGGGGGAATTTCGTGGCCCTTGGTGGAGGGGTCCGAAATCAACCCTATCTCTTGTTTCCCCACACATACGGACTCTAAAAATAGCCTATACTTATGTATATCGAAATTACATGGGCCTGGCCCAATAAAAAGGTGACGCAACACCTATAATAGCCTCGGGATGAAATTTATGAAGTGGCATCTTGTATATTTCGTCCAAGGCTTCATGCACCCATTATGGTGGCTTCAAAGTCCTGAAATCATCACTTGTAACTCCGTTCTTGTTCCCCTTGCGCATGGCATCATCTCCATGCTTGTTCTTACTCCGATGTTCATCCTTCTCCAAGCTAGGCCCTTCATTTGTAAGCAAAACAAATGTATCCAATTTAGGCAGCATCATATTCTCATGAACATTAGAATCATTACCAAGAAACGAAAGTACCTGGTAATTTAGTTGGTGTGCACGAGCTCTAGTAATTGGTCCAGTATGTATAGCAGCAGGGGCTGTGGGTGTAACAATTGTATTGATGTCCTCATCATCCTCCCCTTCTTGAAATGAAGTCGTCCTCGACGGAAGTTCATCTTCCTCACCCAAATAAGGCTTCAAATCTGCAATGTTAAAAGTGGGACTAACCCCAAAATCTGCAGGCAGCTCAAGTTTATATGCATTATCATTTATTTTCTCTAACACCTTAAAGGGACCATCAGCACGTGGCATTAACTTTGATTTGCGCAAATCAGGAAATCTATCCTTACGCAAATGTAACCAAACAAGATCTCCAGGTGCAAACACAACATGTTTTCTACCCTTATCTCCAGCAAGTTTATATTTAGCATTCATACGCTCAATGTTTTCCTTAGTTAACTCATGCATTTTTAAAATCAATTCAGCACGTTGTTTAGCATCAAAATTAACCTTCTCCGAAGATGGAAGAGGCAACAAATCAATAGGTGCACGAGGTAGGAAATCATACACAACTTCAAAAGGGCACATCTTAGTAGTAGAATGCAATGAACGATTATAAGCAAATTCAATATGAGGCAAGCATTCCTCCCACATTTTCTTATTATTCTTCAAAACAGCCCTAAGCATAGTAGACAACGTTCTATTGACTACTTCAGTTTGTCCATCAGTTTGGGGGTGACAAGTAGTACTAAAAAGCAGTTTAGTCCCCAACTTAGCCCATAAACATCTCCAAAAGTGGCTAAGAAATTTAGTATCACGATCTGAAACAATAGTATTTGGCACACCATGCAAGCGAATAATTTCACGAAAGAACAAATCAGCAACATTAACAGCATCATCGCTTTTATGACATGGTATAAAGTGTGCCATTTTCGAGAATCTATCCACGACAACAAATATGCTATCCCTCCCCTTCTTTGTTCAGGTAAACCTAAAACAAAGTCCATAGATATATCCTCCCAAGGAACACTAGGTACAGGCAAAGGCATATATAAACCATGAGGATTGAGTCGTGACTTAGCTTTTTGACATGTAATGCAGCGAGCAATAAAACGCTCAACATCCCGTCTCATCTTTGGCCAAAAGAAATGTGTAGCAAGTACGTCCTCCGTCTTCTTCACGCCAAAGTGTCCCATTAATCCTCCTCCATGCGCCTCCTGCAACAACAAAAGACGAACGGAGCTAGCTGGAATGCATAGCTTGTTAGCACGAAACACAAATCCATCGTTAACAACAAACTTGTTCCACATTCTTCCTTCTTTACAATTCTGCATTACATCTTTAAAATCAGCATCATGCACATATTGATCTTTGATGGTCTCCAAACCAAATATTTTGAAGTCAAGTTGTGAAAGCATAGTATAGCGACGAGATAATGCATCAGCAATAACATTTTCTTTTCCCTTCTTGTGTTTAATGACATAAGGGAAAGTCTCAATGAATTCAACCCATTTAGCATGTCTACGATTCAGTTTAGCTTGACTTTTAATATGTTTCAAAGATTCATGATCAGAATGTATAACAAATTCTTTGGGCCATAAATAATGTTGCCATGTTTCTAAAGTCCGAACAAGAGCATATAATTCTTTATCATAAGTAGAATAATTCAGACTAGGCCCACTCAATTTTTCAGAAAAGTATGCAACAGGTTTGCCATCTTGTAATAACACACCTCCTAATCCAATTCCACTAGCATCACATTCAAGCTCAAAAGTCTTATTAAAATCAGGAAGTTGGAGTAAAGGAGCATGTGTCAACTTATCTTTCAATACCGTGAAGGCTTCTTCCTGTGCAGTACCCCAAAGAAAAGGCACATCTTTCTTTGTAAGCTCATTGAGAGGTGCAACAATGGTGCTGAAATCTCTCACAAAACGCCTATAGAATCTGATAGAGGCAAAGGTGTCCCGTCTTTCGATGAGATGGTGGATATCGCTTTGGTGGCAGTCGACTTTGACGATCCGACTACGAACGTGCGAGGACGTCGCGCCTTAGCAATCGCTAAACCAACTCCGAGAGGTTATTGACCACGCCGGAGCACGATCAACCTGACCACGAGGGTCTGTTTCCTGCGAGCAAACGAAGAACAAGCAAGAAACTAAGATTGCAATCTGGATATTGCGAATATAAGATGAAAGCTTTATTGATCAAGGTGGGGTTCTGTGACGCCTTTGTCTGGTCGTTGAACACAAACGAAGTACGCGAAGTTGCAGCCATGGCGAACTTTTAATCTAAACAAAACCCAAAGTCTAAACGATGCCCTAAGGGCTGTATATATGGAGGAAGAGGGGGGAATTTCGTGGCCCTTGGTGGAGGGGTCCGAAATCAACCCTATCTCTTGTTTCCCCACACATACGGACTCTAAAAATAGCCTATACTTATGTATTTCGAAATTACATGGGCCTGGCCCAATAATAAGGTGACGCAACACCTAAAATAGCCTCGGGACGAAATTTATGAAGTGGCATCTTGTATATTTCATCCAAGGCTTCATGCACCCATTATGGTGGCTTCAAAGTCCTGAAATCATCACTTGTAACTCCGTTCTTATTCCCCTTGCGCATGCCATCATCTCCATGCTTGTTCTTGCTCCAATGTTCATCCTTCTCCAAGCTAGGCCCTTCATTTGTAAGCAAAACAAATGTATCCAATTTAGGCAGCATCATATTCTCATGAACATTAGAATCATTACCAAGAAACGAAAGTACCTGATAATTTAATTGGCGTGCGCGAGCTCTAGTAATTGGTCCCGTATATGTAGCAGTAGGGGCTGTGGGTGTAACAATGGTATTGATGTCCTCATCATCCTCCCCTTCTTGAAATGAAGTCGTCCTCGACGGAAGTTCATCTTCCTCACCCAAATAAGGCTTCAAATCTGCAATGTTAAAAGTGGGACTAACCCCAAAATCTGCAGGCAGCTCAAGTTTATATGCATTATCATTTATTTTCTCTAACACCTTAAAGGGACCATCAGCACGTGGCATTAGCTTTGATTTGCGCAAATCAGAAAATCTATCCTTACGCAAATGTAACCAAACAAGATCTCCAGGTGCAAACACAACATGTTTTCTACCCTTATCTCCAGCAAGTTTATATTTAGCATTCATACGCTCAATGTTTTCCTTAGTTAACTCATGCATTTTTAAAATCAATTCAGCACGTTGTTTAGCATCAAAATTAACCTTCTCCGAAGATGGAAAAGGCAACAAATCAATAGGTGCACGAGGTAGGAAACCATACACAACTTCAAAAGGGCACATCTTAGTAGTAGAATGCAATGAACGATTATAAGCAAATTCAATATGAGGCAAGCATTCCTCCCACATTTTCTTATTATTCTTCAAAACAGCCCTAAGCATAGTAGACAACGTTCTATTGACTACTTCAGTTTGTCCATCAGTTTGGGGGTGACAAGTAGTACTAAAAAGCAGTTTAGTCCCCAACTTAGCCCATAAACATCTCCAAAAGTGGCTAAGAAATTTAGTATCACGATCTGAAACAATAGTCTTTGGCACACCATGCAAGCGAATAATTTCACGAAAGAACAAATCAGCAACATTAACAGCATCATCGCTTTTATGACATGGTATAAAGTGTGCCATTTTCGAGAATCTATCCACGACAACAAATATGCTATCCCTCCCCTTCTTTGTTCGAGGTAAACCTAAAACAAAGTCCATAGATATATCCTCCCAAGGAACACTAGGTACAGGCAAAGGCATATATAAACCATGAGGATTGAGTCGTGACTTAGCTTTTTGACATGTAGTGCAGCGAGCAATAAAACGCTCAATATCCCGTCTCATCTTTGGCCAAAAGAAATGTGTAGCAAGTACGTCCTCCGTCTTCTTCACGCCAAAGTGTCCCATTAATCCTCCTCCATGCGCCTCCTGCAACAACAAAAGACGAACGGAGCTAGCTGGAATGCATAGCTTGTTAGCACGAAACACAAATCCATCGTTAACAACAAACTTGTTCCACATTCTTCCTTCTTTACAATTCTGCATTACATCTTTAAAATCAGCATCATGCACATATTGATCTTTGATGGTCTCCAAACCAAATATTTTGAAGTCAAGTTGTGAAAGCATAGTATAGCGACGAGATAATGCATCAGCAATAACATTTTCTTTTCCCTTCTTGTGTTTAATGACATAAGGGAAAGTCTCAATGAATTCAACCCATTTAGCATGTCTACGATTCAGTTTAGCTTGACTTTTAATATGTTTCAAAGATTCATGATCAGAATGTATAACAAATTCTATGGGCCATAAATAATGTTGCCATGTTTCTAAAGTCCGAACAAGAGCATATAATTCTTTATCATAAGTAGAATAATTCAGACTAGGCCCACTCAATTTTTCAGAAAAGTATGCAACAGGTTTGCCATCTTGTAATAACACACCTCTTAATCCAATTCCACTAGCATCACATTCAAGCTCAAAAGTCTTATTAAAATCAGGAAGTTGGAGTAAAGGAGCATGTGTCAACTTATCTTTCAATACCGTGAAGGCTTCTTCCTGTGCGGTACCCCAAAGAAAAGGCACATCTTTCTTTGTAAGCTCATTGAGAGGTGCAGCAATGGTGCTGAAATCTCTCACAAAACGCCTATAGAATCCAGCGAGGCCAAGAAAACTCCTCACTTGTGTGACCGTTTTGGGCTGCAGCCAACTCTCAACTGCAGCCAAGAAAAGATACTCGGTCGGTGCAAAAGGTGCACTTCCCAAGGTTACCAAATAAACGTGCATCACGTAGAGCAATAAAAACAACACGTAAATGTTCCAAATGTTCTTCCAAAGATCTGCTATAAATCAATATGTCATCAAAGTAAACTACCACAAATCGTCCAATGAAAGCACGTAAAACTTCGTTCATTAATCTCATGAAAGTACTAGGTGCATTAGTTAACCCAAAAGGCATGACTAACCACTAATATAATCCAAACTTAGTTTTAAATGCTGTTTTCCATTCATCTCCCAATTTCATACGAATTTGATGGTAGCCACTACGCAAATCAACTTTGGAGAATATTGTAGAGCCACTCAATTCATCAAGCATATCATCTAGCCTAGGAATAGGATGACGATAACGAATAGTAATATTATTAATGCCTCTACAATCAACACACATACGTGATGTACCATCCTTTTTCGGCACTAGAATAATAGGAACAGCACAAGGACTAAGGGATTCGCGTATATAACCTTTGTCGAGAAGCTCTTGTACTTGACGCATAATCTCCTTTGTCTCCTCTGGATTGGTACGGTATGGTGCACGGTTTGGCAGTGAAGCACCGGGAATTAAGTCAATCTGATGCTCAATCCCTCGAATAGGCGGTAATCCCGGTGGCACGTCTTGTGGAAAAACGTCAGCGAACTCCTGCAAAATGTTAGTGACAGCAGGAGGCAAAGAGGAAGGCACGTCCTCGAATGAAAATAATGCCTCTATGCACACAAAAGCATAACAAACAGATTTGCTGAAATCTAGCTTATCAATATCAGATTTGGTGGCAAATAAACATGCACTTTTCAATTTAATTTCAGAAGCAACACTAGATGGTTTATTATTAGGCTTCATATGTTGCTGAAATTCTTTTGCCACAATCTGATTTTCACTCTTATTCTTCTCCTGTTTTGCTTTATTAGCTCTATTAATATCATCTTTCAAAATGGAATCAGGAGTCATAGAAAGCAAAGTAATATTTTTATCCTTATGAACAAGAGTATCGTGATTGTTTCTACCATGGTGTACAGAATTTTTATCAAATTGCCATGGTCTACCACGTAATAAGGAACATGCTTGCATAGGTACCACATCACAATCAACATAATCAGCATATGTAGAGATACTAAAATGCACACGAACAGTACGTGTTACCTTAACCTTGCCGTTGTTGTTGAACCATTGGATGTAGTAAGGATGTGGATGTGGTCTTGTGGTGAGAGAAAGCTTCTCCACCATCTCCATGCTAGCCAAGTTGTTGCAGCTCCCTCCGTCTATTATGACGCGCACAGAACGTTCCTTCACAACTCCCTTGGTATGGAACAAATTGTGCCTCTGATTTTGCTCAGCTTGTGTGACCTGCACACTCAAAACACGTTGAGCAACTAAACATTCATACCTGTATTGCGTCTCATGATCAGAATCATCTCCGCCATGTTCTTCACGTGTAATAAGAGCCAAAGTCTCCTCATCATAGTCACTAGCAGACTCATATCCACCATCCGCGGTAGCAATCATCACACACGGAGATTTGCATTCTCTCGCATAATGACCTCCTCCCTTACAATGACGACAAATAATATCACTTGTGTGCCCTGTTGATGCCATGGAAGAAGAAGAACGCTGTGCAGGCCCCGCAGGTGCGCTCTTGGCAGATAATGGTGGTTGTGCCTGTTTTCTTGTATCACGGCTGGAGGTGGCACCGGATGGAGGTGCTGGTGCAGTTGAAGTAGAAGATGCACGTGGTGTCCATGATGAAGGTCGGCCTGCAGAAAAGTTAGTTCGCCCCAATGCTTGTCGATCCTGCACTTCACGTTCAGCTTTACAAGCAAGATGGAATAAACGAGTGATATTAGTATACTCCTTATAGTCTAGAATGGTCTGAATCTCTCTATTTAATCCACCCAGAAAACGTGCAAGCATAGCTTCATTCTCCTCAACAATACCACATCTAATCATGCCAGTTTGTAATTCCTGATAATATTCTGATAGAGGCAAAGGTGTCCCGTCTTTCGATGAGATGATGGATATCGCTTTGGTGGAAGTCGGCTTTGACGATCCGACTACGAACGTGCGAGGACGTCGCGCCTTAGCAATCGCTAAACCAACTCCGAGAGGTTATTGACCACGCCGGAGCACGATCAACCTGACCACGAGGGTCTGTTTCCTGCGAGCAAACGAAGAACAAGCAAGAAACTGAGATTGCAATCTGGATATTGCGAATATAAGATGAAAGCTTTATTGATCAAGGTGGGGTTCTGTGACGCCTTTGTCTGGTCGTTGAACACAAACGAAGTACGCGAAGTTGCAGCTATGGCGAACTTTTAATCTAAACAAAACCCAAAGTCTAAACGATGCCCTAAGGGCTGTATATATGGAGGAAGAGGGGGGAATTTCGTGGCCCTTGGTGGAGGGGTCCGAAATCAACCCTATCTCTTGTTTCCCCACACATACGGACTCTAAAAATAGCCTATACTTATGTATTTCGAAATTACCTGGGCCTGGCCCAATAATAAGGTGACGCAGCACCTAAAATAGCCTCGGGACGAAATTTATGAAGTGGCATCTTGTATATTTCGTCCAAGGCTTCATGCACCCATTATGGTGGCTTCAAAGTCCTGAAATCATCACTTGTAACTCCGTTCTTGTTTCCCTTGCGCATGCCATCATCTCCATGCTTGTTCTTGCTCCAATGTTCATCCTTCTCCAAGCTAGGCCCTTCATTTGTAAGCAAAACAAATGTATCCAATTTAGGCAGCATCATATTCTCATGAACATTAGAATCATTACCAAGAAACGAAAGTACCTGGTAATTTAGTTGGCGTGCACGAGCTCTAGTAATTGGTCCAGTATGTATAGCAGCAGGGGCTGTGGGTGTAACAATTGTATTGATGTCCTCATCATCCTCCCCTTCTTGAAATGAAGTCGTCCTCGACGGAAGTTCATCTTCCTCACCCAAATAAGGCTTCAAATCTGCAATGTTAAAAGTGGGACTAACCCCAAAATCTGCAGGCAGCTCAAGTTTATATGCATTATCATTTATTTTCTCTCACACCTTAAAGGGACCATCAGCACGTGGCATTAACTTTGATTTGCGCAAATCAGGAAATCTATCCTTACGCAAATGTAACCAAACAAGATCTCCAGGTGCAAACACAACATGTTTTCTACCCTTATCTCCAGCAAGTTTATATTTAGCATTCATGCGCTCAATGTTTTCCTTAGTTAACTCATGCATTTTTAAAATCAATTCAGCACGTTGTTTAGCATCAAAATTAACCTTCTCCGAAGATGGAAGAGGCAACAAATCAATAGGTGCAAGAGGTAGGAAACCATACACAACTTCAAAAGGGCACATCTTAGTAGTAGAATGCAATGAACGATTATAAGCAAATTCAATATGAGGCAAGCATTCCTCCCACATTTTCTTATTATTCTTCAAAACAGCCCTAAGCATAGTAGACAACGTTCTATTGACTACTTCAGTTTGTCCATCAGTTTGGGGGTGACAAGTAGTACTAAAAAGCAGTTTAGTCCCCAACTTAGCCCATAAACATCTCCAAAAGTGGCTAAGAAATTTAGTATCACGATCTGAAACAATAGTATTTGGCACACCATGCAAGCGAATAATTTCACGAAAGAACAAATCAGCAACATTAACAGCATCATCGCTTTTATGACATGGTATAAAGTGTGCCATTTTCGAGAATCTATCCACGACAACAAATATGCTATCCCTCCCCTTCTTTGTTCAGGTAAACCTAAAACAAAGTCCATAGATATATCCTCCCAAGGAACACTAGGTACAGGCAAAGGCATATATAAACCATGAGGATTGAGTCGTGACTTAGCTTTTTGACATGTAATGCAGCGAGCAATAAAACGCTCAACATCCCGTCTCATCTTTGGCCAAAAGAAATGTGTAGCAAGTACGTCCTCCGTCTTCTTCACGCCAAAGTGTCCCATTAATCCTCCTCCATGCGCCTCCTGCAACAACAAAAGACGAACGGAGCTAGCTGGAATGCATAGCTTGTTAGCACGAAACACAAATCCATCGTTAACAACAAACTTGTTCCACATTCTTCCTTCTTTACAATTCTGCATTACATCTTTAAAATCAGCATCATGCACATATTGATCTTTGATGGTCTCCAAACCAAATATTTTGAAGTCAAGTTGTGAAAGCATAGTATAGCGACGAGATAATGCATCAGCAATAACATTTTCTTTTCCCTTCTTGTGTTTAATGACATAAGGGAAAGTCTCAATGAATTCAACCCATTTAGCATGTCTACGATTCAGTTTAGCTTGACTTTTAATATGTTTCAAAGATTCATGATCAGAATGTATAACAAATTCTTTGGGCCATAAATAATGTTGCCATGTTTCTAAAGTCCGAACAAGAGCATATAATTCTTTATCATAAGTAGAATAATTCAGACTAGGCCCACTCAAATTTTCAGAAAAGTATGCAACAGGTTTGCCATCTTGTAATAACACACCTCCTAATCCAATTCCACTAGCATCACATTCAAGCTCAAAAGTCTTATTAAAATCAGGAAGTTGGAGTAAAGGAGCATGTGTCAACTTATCTTTCAATACCGTGAAGGCTTCTTCCTGTGCGGTACCCCAAACAAAAGGCACATCCTTCTTTGTAAGCTCGTTGAGAGGTGCAGCAATGGTGCTGAAATCTCTCACAAAACGCCTATAGAATCCAGCGAGGCCAAGAAAACTCCTCACTTGTGTGACCGTTTTGGGCTGCGGCCAACTCTCAATAGCTTCAATCTTGGCTTTGTCAACTTCAATTCCCTGTGGAGTAACAACATAGCCAAGAAAAGATACTCGGTCGGTGCAAAAGGTGCACTTCCCAAGGTTACCAAACAAACGTGCATCACGTAGAGCAATAAAAACAGCACGTAAATGTTCCAAATGTTCTTCCAAAGATCTGCTATAAATCAATATGTCATCAAAGTAAACTACCACAAATCGTCCAATGAAAGCACGTAAAACTTCGTTCATTAATCTCATGAAAGTAAGTTGTTGCAGCTCCCTCCGTCTATTATGACGCGCACAGAACGTTCCTTCACAACTCCCTTGGTATGGAACAAATTGTGCCTCTGATTTTGCTCAGCTTGTGTGACCTGCACACTCAAAACACGTTGAGCAACTAAACATTCATACCTGTCAGCGTCTTCAGGAGCCATGTATTGCGTCTCATGATCAGAATCATCTCCACCATGTTCTTCACGTGTAATAAGAGCCAATGTCTCCTCATCATAGTCACTAGCGGACTCATATCCACCATCCGCGGTAGCAATCATCACACGCGGAGATTTGCATTCTCTCGCATAATGACCTCCTCCCTTACAACGACGACAAATAATATCACTTGTGTGCCCTGTTGATGCCATGGAAGAAGAAGAACGCTGTGCAGGCCCCGCAGGTGCGCTCTTGGCAGATAATGGTGGTTGTGCCTGTTTTCTTGTATCACGGCTGGAGGTGGCACCGGATGGAGGTGCTGATGCAGTTGAAGTAGAAGATGCACGTGGTGTCCATGATGAAGGTCGGCCTGCAGAAAAGTTAGTTCGCCCCAATGCTTGTCGATCCTGCACTTCACGTTCAGCTTTACAAGCAAGATGGAATAAACGAGTGATATTAGTATACTCCTTATAGTCTAGAATGGTCTGAATCTCTCTATTTAATCCACCCAGAAAACGTGCAAGCATAGCTTCATTCTCCTCAACAATACCACATCTAATCATGCCAGTTTGTAATTCCTGATAATATTCTTCTACAGAATTTTTCCCTTGTCTTAAACGCTGCAATTTTTGAAGCAATTCACGTTGATAATATGGTGGAACCCAACGCGTACGCATAGCGGTTTTCAAAGCAGCCCAAGTAGTTGGAATAGGATATAATCTACAATGTTCAGACCACCAGACACATGCAAAACTAGTGAAAGCACAAACAGCAGCAGCAACCCGTCTCTCCTCGGGATATTGTAAACATGTAAAACGTTGTTCAGTTTCTAACTCCCAAGTAAGATATATATCAGGAACATATCTACCCTCAAATGGTGGAATATTCAATTTCAGTTTAGGAATATGGACATCATCTCGTACTTGAGGTGGTGGTGCAGGCCTACCATTACGAATATATACCTGAGGTCGACCTGCTGGTGGTGGTGCTGGTGGCTGCACGTAGTTCGGATTTTGATCAACCTCATCCTCATAATCTCCCACATAATCATCATCCTCCTGGGTACCAGCAGCAGCAGTAGCAGGAGCCAAAGAAGCACCAACAGCAGTAGCAGCGGCACCAAAATTTGGTCCTGGCTCAATAGGAACACGCTGTGCTCATCCATACTGATTCGGAAGGGGGCGTAGTTGTTGTTGTTGCAGAGGTGCGACAGGTGCAGCCGGTGGTGGAAGACGCGCAAGCAGTTCATTAAATCTGTTATCGAGCTTTGTTTCGAACGTCTTCTCAAGGCCAGTAATCTTCTCCATGGCCTCTTCAAAATTGTTCAGCACATCTTGCACCTATTCAGTCATCATTTGCTGAAACTTATCATGAAGCTCCTTGTTCGATAAGTTCTCCCAGTCAATCTCGTCGGCTTGTGATCCTGGCATGGTTAGCAGCAATAGAAACACACAAGAATATGATCCTACAGACTACTACGAAGTTGTGGTGGTGTATCACAAACCCGTCAAGCAAACCTCAAATTCTTACCAGTTCTTACCCAGCAGCAGGTGGTGATCGACAACCGTTGTAGTCAAAACTTCTCAAAGCTTGGATAGAGCGATTACCAGGGAAAGGCAAACGCACGACGTAGATGTACGTGGAGCTGGGAAGGCTTATAATATGGTAGCAAAAAGGGTCAGCAATAATCAATTCAGAGATGCAAAGTTGAATAAACGCTCAACGACGGTACTGTGCTGGTCCTAGGCTAGACCGTGCTAGAGACGCGAGCCTAGAACACTAACAAAATCACGGCGCTGCACGTAAACAAGGGAAAAGCACACTCTCGAGAAAAAAAATTCGCTCTTTTTTTTTGCGCTGCTCTCTTTTTTTTCCCGAAAAATCACTATAATGGCGAGTGTCTCAAAACTCTTCCCAGGTCAAACTGACAGGATGGGCACGAAATTTTTGTGACCAAATTTTTTTTTTTGACTGCCCGGACCCAAAAGCTGGAAACGGGTCAAAAAAAACTTTCTATAACGGCGACTGTCTCAATACGCTTAGAAACACCTAAAAATAGGATAGCCAGAAATTTTTTTGTCAAGTGCGTTTTCCGAAAAATTTGGGCCTAAACGGAGGGTGGTTTCCGGACTCTTTTTTTTTTTGGAAACCAACCTCTTCTACGGACGGCAAAAGATTGCTGGAATCCGAAACCTACTCAGACAAGGAAACACGAATCGGAAATTAGATGGATCCCGAAAACAAACCTAATATGCAAGGAACTCGGATTGGTGGTGGATATATGGTGGTGGTATATGGCAGCGGTGGTGGTAGTGGTGGTAGTATATGGATATGGATCGGTGGTGGTATATGGACACGGATTGGTGGTTGATAGAGGCGAGGGTCCCGATCTTTCGATGAGATGATAACTATCGATTTGGTGGAGACGACTTTGACGATCCGACTACAAACATGCACGACGTTGCGCCTTAGCAATCGCTAAACCAATCTCCTGAGGTTACTGACGATGCTGGAAGCACGGTCAGCCTGACCACGAAGGTCTATTCCTGCAAGCAATCGAAGAATGAGCAAGAATATGATAAAGCAATCTAAATATTACAAATATATATGAAGTATTGATAATGGTGGGGATCCGGAAGCGGTCTTGGTCTGGTCGTTGGACACAAACGAAGTACACGAAGTTGCAATGGCTAACTTTTAACTAAACAAATCCCAAGGAAAAGCTACTAGATGGATCTACTTATATAGGAGCAAGGGGTGGCGGCCAAGGAGGTGGGAGGACGTCCCAAGGCAGCCTAAAACTAAATCTAGGTCGTACAAGGCCAATGGGCCCAAGTGGAGGTGATGTAACACCTTTGGACTTGTAGTTTGACTCGGATTCTGCTGCAGCATCAGATTATTTCGTCCACAACTCAACGCTCCGGACGAATTTGAAGGTGATTCCAATTGGGTTGGAAAGTGCACGAAATCTAGTTTCCAACAAAAAAAGAATCACCCAATTCGGAGTCCGTATGAAAAACTTGTGTGCGTTTTGAGTCAGGTGTGTCTGTGCAGTCCGAATCTGAATCCAGAACGTGAGAGACTTGGACTCTATCTTCTCTTGGGCCAAAAGTGACGTGAGAGAACTTTTTGGACAGCAAATAAACATCTCTTTCTTCCTTATCTTCATATGTGGATTGTACAAATGTCCCATACACCTGCAATTAGACAAAACACAAAAGTGTGTGAAGTATTTTTGTTCGGGATAACATAAATAGATTATTGAATAGTTTGCACTAGAAATCACCTGACAAATATGCATATATGCAATATTTTTGGTCATATACAAGGTAGTCATGTCCTCATCAAAAATTAACCTTCTCCGAAGATGGAAGAGGCAACAAATCAATAGGTGCACGAGGTAGGAAACCATACACAACTTCAAAAGGGCACATCTTAGTAGTAGAATGCAATGAACGATTATAAGCAAATTCAATATGAGGCAAGCATTCCTCCCACATTTTCTTATTATTCTTCAAAACAGCCCTAAGCATAGTAGACAACGTTCTATTGACTACTTCAGTTTGTCCATCAGTTTGGGGGTGACAAGTAGTACTAAAAAGCAGTTTAGTCCCCAACTTAGCCCATAAACATCTCCAAAAGTGGCTAAGAAATTTAGTATCACGATCTGAAACAATAGTATTTGGCACACCATGCAAGCGAATAATTTCACGAAAGAACAAATCAGCAACATTAACAGCATCATCGCTTTTATGACATGGTATAAAGTGTGCCATTTTCGAGAATCTATCCACGACAACAAATATGCTATCCCTCCCCTTCTTTGTTCAGGTAAACCTAAAACAAAGTCCATAGATATATCCTCCCAAGGAACACTAGGTACAGGCAAAGGCATATATAAACCATGAGGATTGAGTCGTGACTTAGCTTTTTGACATGTAATGCAGCGAGCAATAAAACGCTCAACATCCCGTCTCATCTTTGGCCAAAAGAAATGTGTAGCAAGTACGTCCTCCGTCTTCTTCACGCCAAAGTGTCCCATTAATCCTCCTCCATGCGCCTCCTGCAACAACAAAAGACGAACGGAGCTAGCTGGAATGCATAGCTTGTTAGCACGAAACACAAATCCATCGTTAACAACAAACTTGTTCCACATTCTTCCTTCTTTACAATTCTGCATTACATCTTTAAAATCAGCATCATGCACATATTGATCTTTGATGGTCTCCAAACCAAATATTTTGAAGTCAAGTTGTGAAAGCATAGTATAGCGACGAGATAATGCATCAGCAATAACATTTTCTTTTCCCTTCTTGTGTTTAATGACATAAGGGAAAGTCTCAATGAATTCAACCCATTTAGCATGTCTACGATTCAGTTTAGCTTGACTTTTAGTATGTTTCAAAGATTCATGATCAGAATGTATAACAAATTCTTTGGGCCATAAATAATGTTGCCATGTTTCTAAAGTCCGAACAAGAGCATATAATTCTTTATCATAAGTAGAATAATTCAGACTAGGCCCACTCAATTTTTCAGAAAAGTATGCAACAGGTTTGCCATCTTGTAATAACACACCTCCTAATCCAATTCCACTAGCATCACATTCAAGCTCAAAAGTCTTATTAAAATCAGGAAGTTGGAGTAAAGGAGCATGTGTCAACTTATCTTTCAATACCGTGAAGGCTTCTTCCTGTGCAGTACCCCAAAGAAAAGGCACATCTTTCTTTGTAAGCTCATTGAGAGGTGCAGCAATGGTGCTGAAATCTCTCACAAAACGCCTATAGAATCCAGCGAGGCCAAGAAAACTCCTCACTTGTGTGACCGTTTTGGGTTGCGGCCAACTCTCAATAGCTTCAATCTTGGCTTTATCAACTTCAATTCCCTGTGGAGTAACAACATAGCCAAGAAAAGATACTCGGTCGGTGCAAAAGGTGCACTTCCCAAGGTTACCAAACAAACGTGCATCACGTTGATAGAGACGGGGTGTCCCGATCTTTCGATGAGATGATACTACCGATTTGGTGGAGACGACTTTGACGATCCGACTACAAACGTGCACGACGTTGCGCCTTAGCAATCGCTAAACCAATCTCCTGAGGTTATTGACCACGCCGGAGCACGATCAACCTGACCACGAAGGTCTATTCCTGCAAGCAATCGAAGAACGAGCAAGAATATGATAAAAGCAATCTGAATATTGCGAATATATATGAAGTATTGATAAAGGTGGGGATCCGTAAGCGGTCTTGGTCTGGTCGTTGGACACAAACGAAGTACACGAAGTTGCAATGGCTAACTTTTAACTAAACAAATCCCAAGGAAAAGCTACTAGATGGATCTACTTATATAGGAGCAAGGGGTGGCGGCCAAGGAGGTGGGAGGACGTCCCAAGGCAGCCTAAAACTAAATCTAGGTCGTACAAGGCCAATGGGCCCAAGTGGAGGTGATATAACACCTTTGGACTTGTAGTTTGACTCGGATTCTGCTGCAGCATCAGATTGTTTCGTCCACAACTCAACGCTCCGGACGAATTTGAAGGTGATTCCAATTGGGTTGGAAAGTTCACGAAATCTAGTTTCCAACAAAAAAAGAATCACCCAATTCGGAGTCCGTATGAAAAATTTGTGTCCGTTTTGAGTCAGGTGTGTCTGTGCAGTCCGAATCTGAATCCAGAACGTGAGAGACTTGGACTCTATCTTCTCTTGGGCCAAAAGTGACGTGAGAGAACTTTTTGGACAGCAAATAAACATCTCTTTCTTCCTTATCTTCATATGTGGATTGTACAAATGTCCCATACACCTGCAATTAGACAAAACACAAAAGTGTGTGAAGTATTTTTGTTCTGGATAACATAAATAGATTATTGAATAGTTTGCACTAGAAATCACCTGACAAATATGCATATATGCAATATTTTTGGTCATATCCAAGGTAGTCATGTCCTCATCATCCTCCCCTTCTTGAAAATAAAGCCGTCCTCGGCGTTGCTTAATCTGAAATGTGGCTAACAAAAAAGACAAGGTGTACATGTTGTATATGTATATGTCATCCATTTTTACTTCCCTTGATTTTTGCATATATGACACATGAATAGATGAGTAACTTGCATAGTTCATAAAATCTAAAGCCAAAAAATTAGCACAGGAAGTAGAAGGCATGAAAATATTGCAACTCAGTTTGCACATATAAGTGAAGCTCTTATTCACTTCAAAAGATTGGCAATGTTCATTATTAAACCATCCTAACTTCGATGAATAAACCTTACTTGCATCAAATTTACATGCTACAACATGCTTAAATAAGCAAACATGCCATAAGTCATTGGACACAGAATCATCATCAAGTTTAGAGGTCATATCAAAATGATTAAACATTGGTTCTTTTGCATCAACAGTTAATGCAATGGGTGCACTCAAAATTGTTGATATTTCAGTTGTTTGATCACATGACACATTCATGACAGTAACAAGAGTCTCTAAAATAGGTGGTGTGCTCAAATCAACAGGTAACTCAACACATGATGCATTCAAGTTAACTAGGCATGCTTCATTCTCATGTGAAGTTATATCATCAAGACCTTTACTGTTACCTCGCAGAGATGTAGCTGATGTAGGTACGGACGTTGACAATGTACCATACTCTTGAGATGATATCGCGCTCACAATTCGAGGTGGGGCTGCTCTAGTAGGTGCAATAGTGGAGTAACCAACCGGCGGTGGTGAGCATGAACTGGAATAGTAGTTGTTGTAGTCACCCAATGCATCCTCCTGTATTTGTCTCTCAAAGGTACAAGCACGGACATACATACCAGTAATGCAACGAGGAATATACTGAAATCTTGCCTGAATATCATGGTTCAAACCACCAAAAAATCTATTCATTGTATCATCCTTAGATTCTTCTATGTCACAATGATGCATATAAGATTTGAACTCTTGGTAGTAAGCATGAACAGTGTTACTGCCTTGTTTTAATTGCTCCAATTTGCGATGCAATTCACGACGATAGTAAGGAGGAAAAAATTGTTATCTCATTACAGCTTTCAAAACTTTCCAAGTTGTGGGTTGGTTATCAATGTTTTTCTTACAATGTACACTCCACCAAACAGAAGCAAAACCAGTAAATGCTCTAATGGTAGCTCGTACTCTCTCAAGTTCAGAAAAATCATGGTGACTAAAAACTTGTTCTACTTCAAGCTCCCAAGCTAGATAAATAGCAGGATTAAATCTACCCTCAAATGATGGTAAAGAGATAACCTGACCATATGCTTGTGTGTGTTGTCCCAACTCTCGTGATGGTGAAGATGTGTCCGTCATCCAAGAACTTCTATCTCTGGAACCTGTCATGATTAGTAGAAACAAGAACCAAAATTCGAGAATAATGTTCCTATGAACTACTAGGATGTGGTTGTAAAATGCTCACAGTAAAGCAAATATCAATATCTTACAAGTTCTTACCATGTGGCAGGTGGTCACAGTAAAGCAAATATCAATATCTTACAAGTTCTTTGCCTCTATCATTTTGGGGTTAGTCCCACTTTTAATATTGCAGATTTGAAGCCTTATTTGGGTGAGGAAGATGAACTTCCGTCGAGGACGACTTCATTTCAAGAAGGGGAGGATGATGAGGACATCAATACAATTGTTACACCCACAGCCCCTGCTGCTATACATACTGGACCAATTACTAGAGCTCGTGCACGCCAACTAAATTACCAGGTACTTTTGTTTCTTGGTAATGATTCTAATGTTCATGAGAATATGATGCTGCCTAAATTGGATACATTTGTTTTGCTTACAAATGAAGGGCCTAGCTTGGAGAAGGATGAACATTGGAGCAAGAACAAGCATGGAGATGATGGCATGCGCAAGGGGAACAAGAACGGAGTTACAAGTGATGATTTCAGGACTTTGAAGCCACCATAATGGGTGCATGAAGCCTTGGACGAAATATACAAGATGCCACTTCATAAATTTCGTCCCGAGGCTATTTCAGGTGCCGCGTCACCTTATTATTGGGCCAGGCCCATGTAATTTCGAAATACATAAGTATAGGCTATTTTTAGAGTCCGTATGTGTGGGGAAACAAGAGATAGGGTTGATTTCGGACCCCTCCACCAAGGGCCACGAAATTCCCCCCTCTTCCTCCATATATATAGCCCTTAGGGCATCGTTTAGACATTGGGATTTGTTTAGTTAAAAGTTAGCCATTGCAACTTCGTGTACTTCGTTTGTGTCCAACGACCAGACCAAGACCGCTTACGGATCCCCACCATTATCAATACCTCATATATATTTGCAATATTCAGATTGCTTTATCATATTCTTGCTCGTTCTTCGATTGCTTGCAGGAATAGACCTTCGTGGTCAGGCTGACCATGCTTCCAGCATCGTCAGTAACCTCAGGAGATTGGTTTAGCGATTGCTAAGGCGCAACATCGTGCACGTTTGTAGTCGGATCGTCAAAGTCGTCTCCACCAAATCGATAGTTATCATCTCATCGAAAGACCGGGACACCCCCGCCTCTATCAAGATGATGAGGACATCAATACAATTGTTACACCCACAGCCCCTGCTGCTATACATACTGGACCAATTACTAGAGCTCGTGCACGCCAACTAAATTACCAGGTACTTTCGTTTCTTGGTAATGATTCTAATGTTCATGAGAATATGATGCTGCCTAAATTGGATACATTTGTTTTGCTTACAAATGAAGGGCCTAGCTTGGAGAAGGATGAACATTGGAGCAAGAACAAGCATGGAGATGATGGCATGCGCAAGGGGAACAAGAACGGAGTTACAAGTGATGATTTCAGGACTTTGAAGCCACCATAATGGGTGCATGAAGCCTTGGACGAAATATACAAGATGCCACTTCATAAATTTCGTCCCGAGGCTATTTCAGGTGCTGCGTCACCTTATTATTGGGCCAGGCCCATGTAATTTTGAAATACATAAGTATAGGCTATTTTTAGAGTCCGGATGTGTGGGGAAACAAGAGATAGGGTTGATTTCGGACCCCTCCACCAAGGGCCACGAAATTCCCCCCTCTTCCTCCATATATACAGCCCTTAGGGCATCGTTTAGACTTTGGGATTTGTTTAGTTAAAAGTTAGCCATTGCAACTTCGTGTACTTCGTTTGTGTCCAACGACCAGACCAAGACCGCTTACGGATCCCCACCATTATCAATACCTCATATATATTTGCAATATTCAGATTGCTTTATCATATTCTTGCTCGTTCTTCGATTGCTTGCAGGAATAGACCTTCGTGGTCAGGCTGACCGTGCTTCCGGCATCGTCAGTAACCTCAGGAGATTGGTTTAGCGATTGCTAAGGCGCAACGTCGTGCACGTTTGTAGTCGGATCGTCAAAGTCGTCTCCACCAAATCGATAGTTATCATCTCATCGAAAGATCGGGACACCCCCGCCTCTATCAAGTGGTATCAGTTTTCAGGTTGCTCGGTGAGAATTTCCAGTTTTCCTAGATTAGATTTATTTTCTTACCTATTGTCCAAGAAAAAGCCACACAAAAAAAGTTAGATCTATTCATCCTTTATCCAAGCCGGTCTGAGCCTTTGCAATTTTCTATTCATTGCTTGCATAGTTGAATTATCGGTTGCATCGTCGTGTCGAGTTGCTGGTCTTAGTGTCTAGGTCGTTTAGAGTTTCGAGTTCTGTTCACGTTTGTCACGCCACCGCTGCATCGTTATCCCTTCCGCTGTCCACCATCCATCCATCAGTTTCCACCACGTGCTACCCACCGTTCATTGTCATAATCATAGTTGAGATCATTCACATCTTCGCTTGATCCTATCTGCATCTTATCTAGGTTGTTTGGAACGAGAGAGAGAAAAAAAAGAAGGAGAAAAAGAAAGACGGAGAAAAAAAAAAGAGAAAAAAAGTAAAAAAAAAGGTCAAAGAGAGAAGAAAAAGAAAAAAAAGAGTGAGAAAAAAAGAGAGAAGAAACAAAATTGGATCTATCTAGAATCAATCTCGTACCTGAATTCGGATTGGAATCTGTTTTGCGCACTGTTCAGTAAAACAGGTGTATCTTCCTCATACGAACTCCGTTTTGGCTCCGCGAGTACTCAAATTGAAGCTAGCGACGAGCCGCATCTAAATAGTTGCAGAAGCTAGTTCAATATTTGACACCTCAAAATCGGCTTCTAAATAGGTCTTTTTGCCTTCCGAAGTTCGTGAACACAGCTTGTTCCAATTTTTTAGGCCAGTTTTAGAATTCTTTGACTCCTCATATCAACTCGGAATTGAGTGATTCTTGTTGCATTGGAAAGCTTGAGTTAGTAGCATTCTTTGAAAGAATTTATCAGAAAATTGGCTCAAACTTTTCAAGAGGAAAGTTGGAGAGAGTTGTTGTATATCCTGCTTGGCAGTTGTTTTTCATCATTACCTTCACTGCCGTTGTGATCTTCACTTATATCTTGCTGTCCAGAGCTACTTAGTATCCTTGATTGATTCTAGTTGTGCTACGCTGTGACCTCATTAGTGTTCTAGGCTCGCGTCTCTAGTCCGGTCTAGCCTAGGACCAGCACAGTACCGTCGTTGAGCGTTTATTCAATATTGCATCTCTGAATTGATTATTGCTAATCTTTTGCTACCATATATAGCCAACCCAGCTCCACATATTTCTACACCGTGTATACGTACGCTCCCTTGGCAATCGCTTTACTCAATATTCGGAGTTACTTGACACCGCAGGTTGCCGATCACCGCCTGCTGCATGGTAAGAACTTGTAAGACATTGATATTTGCTTTACTGTGAGCGTTTTACCACCACATCCTAGTAGTTATAGGAACATTATTTTTGGATTTTGTTTCTTGTTCTACTAATCATGACAGGATCCAGAGTCAATTCATGGGCTTTGTCGATCGCGGGAGACGTGCCACCACCTTTGCAAATACCACAACCGTCACGAGAGGTGCACAAACATCCAAATGCACATGATCAGGTTAATGTATCTATACCACCATTTAATGGCCGTTTTAAACCTGCTTTATATATTGAATGGGAGTTCGACATAAAAAATGTATTTGCTTCCCATAATTTCGATGAACATAAAAAGGTTAAGGTTGCGGTTGGTTCTTTCACTGGTTATGCTTTGGTTTGGTGGAGTGAATATTGTCGGTTACACCCTGATTATATACCTACTACTTGGGATGATTTGAAACTTGTCATGCGACATACTTTCGTCCCTGCTTATTATACTCGTGACATGATTAAGAAGTTGCAACACTTAAAACAAGGTAGTAAAACTGTAACAAAATATTATGATGATTTACAAACTACCTTGTTGCATTCCTCTTTAGAAGAAAGTGAAGATGATTTTATGGATAGATTTTGGGGAGGATTAAACCGTGATATTCAAGAGATACTAATTCATGAAGAGTGTTATCCTATGGACCATTTGTTTCATCTTGCTTGCAAAGCTGAACAGGAAATAAAACGACGTGTTGGCCACGAGGAGAACAAGCGCATGGTGCACATTCCAAGAGTTGATATGATTGTTCCTTCAACTACTAGGCATACTATGACAACCACATCCGTTGTTGTCAGGACTACATCACCTCCACCATGTGACACATCGCCCCCGAGAGTGGCTACATCATCTGAGTTGATCATAAGAGGTAATGACAAAGGTACTGATCTTCCATCTCTACATGAGAATGATGAATGCCTTGTCAATTTGAATGCACCATCTGATGAGCTATCCACTACTTTGATCACACCACCTATTTTAGAGGACTACGTTGATAATTTGACTTTGCCATGTGATCAAACAACTGAAATACCAACAATTTTGAGTGCACCCACTGAATTAACTATTGATGCAAAAGAACCAATGTTTAATCATTTTGATATGACCTCTAATCTTGGTGATGATTCTGTGTTGAATGACTTATTGCATGTTTGCTTATTTAAGCATGTTGTAGCATGTAAATTTGATGCAAGTAAGGTTTATTCACCAATGTTGGGATGGTTTAATGATGAACATTGTCAATCTTTTGAAATGAATAAGAGCTTCACTTATATATGCAAACTGAGTTGCAATATTTTCATGCCTTCTACTTCTTGTGCTAATTTTTTGGCTTTAGATTTTATGAACTATGCAAGTTACTCATCTATTCATGTGTCATATATGCAAAAATCAAGGGAAGTAAAAATGGATGACATATACATATACAACATGTACACCTTGTCTCTTTTGTTAGCCACATTTCAGATTAAGCAACGCCGAGGACGGCTTTATTTTCAAGAAGGGGAGGATGAAGAGGACATGACTACCTTGGATATGACCAAAAATATTGCATATATGCATATTTGTCAGGTGATTTCTAGTGCAAACTATTCAATAATCTATTTATGTTATCCAGAACAAAAATACTTCACACACTTTTGTGTTTTGTCTAATTGCAGGTGTATGGGACATTTGTACAATCCACATATGAAGATAAGGAAGAAAGAGATGTTTATTTGCTGTCCAAAAAGTTCTCTCACGTCACTTTTGGCCCAAGAGAAGATAGAGTCCAAGTCTCTCACGTTCTGGATTCAGATTCGGACTGCACAGACATACCTGACTCAAAACGCACACAAGTTTTTCATACGGACTCCGAATTGGGTGATTCTTTTTTTGTTGGAAACTAGATTTCGTGCACTTTCCAACCCAATTGGAATCACCTTCAAATTCGTCCGGAGCGTTGAGTTGTGGACGAAACAATCTGATGCTGCAGCAGAATCCGAGTCAAAGTACAAGTCCAAAGGTGTTACATCACCTCCACTTGGGCCCATTGGCCTTGTACGACCTAGATTTAGTTTTAGGCTGCCTTGGGACGTCCTCCCACCTCCTTGGCCGCCACCCCTTGCTCCTATATAAGTAGATCCATCTAGTAGCTTTTCCTTGGGATTTGTTTAGTTAAAAGTTAGCCATTGCAACTTCGTGTACTTCGTTTGTGTCCAACGACCAGACCAAGACCGCTTACGGATCCCCACCTTTATCAATACTTCATATATATTCGCAATATTCAGATTGCTTTTATCATATTCTTGCTTGTTCTTCGATTGCTTGCAGGAATAGACCTTCGTGGTCAGGTTGATCGTGCTCCGGCGTGGTCAATAACCTCAGGAGATTGGTTTAGCGATTGCTAAGGCGCAACGTCGTGCACGTTTGTAGTCGGATCGTCAAAGTCGTCTCCACCAAATCGGTAGTATCATCTCATCGAAAGATCGGGACACCCCGCCTCTATCACCATGCGACATACTTTCGTCCCTGCTTATTATACTCGTGACATGATTAAGAAGTTGCAACACTTAAAACAAGGTAGTGAAACTGTAACAAAATATTATGATGATTTACAAACTACCTTGTTGCATTCCTCTTTAGAAGAAAGTGAAGATGATTTTATGAATAGATTTTGGGGAGGATTAAACCGTGATATTCAAGAGATACTAATTCATGAAGAGTGTTATCCTATGGACCATTTGTTTCATCTTGCTTGCAAAGCTGAACAGGAAATAAAACGACGTGTTGGCCACGAGGAGAACAAGCGCACGGTGCACATTCCAAGAGTTGATATGATTGTTCCTTCAACTACTAGGCATACTATGACAACCACATCCGTTGTTGTCAGGACTACATCACCTCCACCATGTGACACATCGTCCCCGAGAGTGGCTACATCATCTGAGTTGATCATAAGAGGTAATGACAAAGGTACTGATCTTCCATCTCTACATGAGAATGATGAATGCCTTGTCAATTTGAATGCACCATCTGATGAGCTACCCACTACTTTGATCACACCACCTATTTTAGAGGACTACGTTGATAATTTGACTTTGCCATGTGATCAAACAACTGAAATACCAACAATTTTGAGTGCACCCACTGAATTAACTATTGATGCAAAAGAACCAATGTTTAATCATTTTGATATGACCTCTAATCTTGGTGATGATTCTGTGTTGAATGACTTATTGCATGTTTGCTTATTTAAGCATGTTGTAGCATGTAAATTTGATGCAAGTAAGGTTTATTCACCAATGTTGGGATGGTTTAATGATGAACATTGTCAATCTTTTGAAATGAATAAGAGCTTCACTTATATATGCAAACTGAGTTGCAATATTTTCATGCCTTCTACTTCTTGTGCTAATTTTTTGGCTTTAGATTTTATGAACTATGCAAGTTACTCATCTATTCATGTGTCATATATGCAAAAATCAAGGGAAGTAAAAATGGATGACATATACATATACAACATGTACACATTGTCTCTTTTGTTAGCCACATTTCAGATTAAGCAACGCCGAGGACGGCTTTATTTTCAAGAAGGAGAGGATGATGAGGCCATGACTACCTTGGATATGACCAAAAATATTGCATATATGCATATTTGTCAGGTGATTTCTAGTGCAAACTATTCAATAATCTATTTATGTTATCCAGAACAAAAATACTTCACACACTTTTGTATTTTGTCTAATTGCAGGTGTATGGGACATTTGTACAATCCACATATGAAGATAAGGAAGAAAGAGATGTTTATTTGTTGTCCAAAAAGTTCTCTCACGTCACTTTTGGCCCAAGAGAAGATAGAGTCCAAGTCTCTCACGTTCTGGATTCAGATTCGGACTGCACAGACATACCTGACTCAAAATGCACACAAGTTTTTCATACGGACTCCGAATTGGGTGATTCTTTTTTTGTTGGAAACTAGATTTCGTGCACTTTCCAACCCAATTGGAATCACCTTCAAATTCGTCCGGAGCGTTGAGTTGTGGACGAAACAATCTGATGCTGCAGCAGAATCCGAGTCAAACTACAAGTCCAAAGGTGTTACATCACCTCCACTTGGGCCCATTGGCCTTGTACGACCTAGGTTTAGTTTTAGGCTGCCTTGGGACGTCCTCCCACCTCCTTGGCCGCCACCCCTAGCTCCTATATAAGTAGATCCATCTAGTAGCTTTTCCTTGGGTTTTGTTTAGATTAAAAGTTCGCCACAGCTGCAACTTCGCGTACTTCGTTTGTGTTCAACGACCAGACAAAGGCGTCACAGAACCCCACCTTGATCAATAAAGCTTTCATCTTATATTCGCAATATCCAGATTGCAATCTCAGTTTCTTGCTTGTTCTTCGTTTGCTCGCAGGAAACAGACCCTCATGGTCAGGTTGATCGTGCTCCGGCGTGGTCAATAACCTCTCGGAGTTGGTTTAGCGATTGCTAAGGCGCGACGTCCTCGCACGTTCGTAGTCGGATCGTCAAAGTCGACTTCCACCAAAGCGATATCCATCATCTCATCGAAAGACGGGACACCTTTGCCTCTATCATCCTGGGTACTAGCAGGAGCAGTAGCAGGAGCCAAAGAAGCACCAACAGCAGTAACAGCGGCACCAGAATTTTGTCCTGGCACAATAGGAACATGCTGTGCTTGTCCATACTGATTCGGAAGGGGGCGTAGTTGTTGTTGTTGCAGAGGTGCGACAGGTGCAGCCGGTGGTGGAAGACGCGCAAGCAGTTCATTAAATCTGTTATCGAGCTTTGTTTTGAACGTCTTCTCAAGGCCAGTGATCTTCTCCATGGCCTCTTCAAAATTGTTCAGCACATCTTGTACCTGTTCAGTCATCATTTGCTGAAACTTATCATGAAGCTCCTTGTTCGATAAGTTCTCCCAGTCAATCTCGTCGGCTTGTGATCCTGGCATGGTTAGCAGCAATAGAAACACACAAGAATATGATCCTACAGACTACTAAGAAGTGGTGGTGGTGTATCACAAATCCGTCAAGCAAATCTCAAATTCTTACCAGTTCTTACCCAGCAGCAGGCGGTGATCGGCAACCGTTGTAGTCAAAAACTCTCAAAGCTTGGATAGAGCGATTACCAGGGAGAGTCAAACACACGACGTAGATGTATGTGGAGCTGGGAAGGCTTATAGTATGGTAGCAAAAAGGGTCAGCAATAATCAATTCAGAGATGCAAAGTTGAATAAACGCTCAACGACGGTACTGTGCTGGTCCTAGGCTAGACTGTGCTAGAGACGCGAGCCTAGAACACCAACAAAATCACGGCGCGACACGTAAACAAGGGAAAAGCACACTCTGAATTTTTTCTTTTCGCTCTTTTTTTTTGCGCTCTCTCTTTTATTTTTTATTTTTTGCGCTGCTTTTTTTTTGCGAAAAATCACTATAATGGCGAGTGTCTCAAAACTCTTCCTAGGTCAAACTGACAGGATGGGCACGAATTTTTTTTTTCGACCAATTTTTTTTTTCGACTGCCCGGACCCAAAAACTGGAAACGGGTCAAAAAAAAACTTCCTATAATGGCACCTGTCTCAAAACACTCAGAAACACCTAAAAATAGGATAGCCAGAAATTTTTTCGAAAAATGCGTTTTCGAAAAATTTTGGGCCTAAACGGAGCGTGGCTACCCGACTCTTTTTCTTTTTTCCGAAACCTACTCCGGCAACGAAACACGAATCGGAAACTAGATGGATCTCGAAAACAAACCTAATAAGCAAGGAACTCGGATTGGTGGTGGATATATGGTGGTGGTATATGGCAGCGGTGGTGGTAGTGGTGGTAGTATATGGATATGGATCGGTGGTGGTATATGGACACGAATTGGTGGTGGTATATGGATACGGATTCGGAGCGGTGGTGGTAGATGGCAGGGGCGATGATGATGGTGCGGCGGCGGCGTGACAACTTATGACCAGAACTCGAAACTCTAAAAGACTAGACTCTAAGACCAGCAACTAGACCGACGATGCAACCGCAAATTCAACAAAGCAAAACCCTAAAAAGATTATGCAAAGGCTCAGATTGGTTCTGATATGATGAACTAACCCTAATTTTTTTTGTGGCTTTTTCGTGGACTATAGGTATGAAGAACAGACTCGATCTAAACTACGAAAAACTGTAAAATCTCACCGAGCAACCTGGAAATCTGATACCACTTGATAGAGGCAAAGGTGTCCCGTCTATCGATGAGATGATGGATATCGCTTTGGTGGAAGTCGACTTTGACGATCCGACTACGAACGTGCGAGGACGTCGCGCCTTAGCAATCGCTAAACCAACTTCGAGAGGTTATTGACCACGCCGGAGCACGATCAACCTGACCACGAGGGTCTGTTTCCTGCGAGCAAACAAAGAACAAGCAAGAAACTAAGATTGCAATCTGGATATTGCGAATATAAGATGAAAGCTTTATTGATCAAGGTGGGGTTCTGTGACGCCTTTGTCTGGTCATTGAACACAAACGAAGTACGCGAAGTTGCAGCTATGGCGAACTTTTAATCTAAACAAAACCCAAGGAAAAGCTACTAGATGGATCTACTTATATGGGAGCAAGGGGTGGCGGGCAAGGAGGTGGGAGGACGTCCCAAGGCAGCCTAAAACTAAATCTAGGTCGTACAAGGCCAATGGGCCCAAGTGGAGGTGATGTAACACCTTTGGACTTGTAGTTTGACTCGGATTCTGCTGCAGCATCAGATTGTTTCGTCCACAACTCAACGCTCCGGACGAATTTTAAGGTGATTCCGATTGGGTTGGAGAGTGCACGAAATCTAGTTTCCAACAAAAAAAGAATCACCCAATTCGGAGTCCGTATGAAAAACTTGTGTGCGTTTTGAGTCAGGTGTGTCTGTGCAGTCCGAATCTGAATCCAGAACGTGAGATACTTGGACTCTATCTTCTCTTGGGCCAAAAGTGACGTGAGAGAACTTTTTGGACAGAAAATAAACATCTCTTTCTTCCTTATCTTCATATGTGGATTGTACAAATGTCCCATACACCTGCAATTAGACAAAACACAAAAGTGTGTGAAGTATTTTTGTTCTGGATAACATAAATAGATTATTGAATAGTTTGCACTAGAAATCACCTGACAAATATGCATATATGCAATATTTTTGGTCATATCCAAAGTAGTCATGTCCTCATCATCCTCCCCTTCTTGAAAATAAAGCCGTCCTCGGCGTTGCTTAATCTAAAATGTGGCTAACAAAAGAGACAAGGTGTACATGTTGTATATGTATATGTCATCCATTTTTACTTCCCTTGATTTTTGCATATATGACACATGAATAGATGAGTAACTTGCATAGTTCATAAAATCTAAAGCCAAAAAATTAGCACAAGAAGTAGAAGGCATGAAAATATTGCAACTCAGTTTGCACATATAAGTGAAGCTCTTATTCATTTCAAAAGGTTGACAATGTTCATCATTAAACCATCCCAACATTGGTGAATAAACCTTACTTGCATCAAATTTACATGCTACAACATGCTTAAATAAGCAAACATGCAATAAGTCATTCAACACAGAATCATCACCAAGATTAGAGGTCATATCAAAATGATTAAACATTGGTTCTTTTGCATCAATAGTTAATTCAATGGGTGCACTCAAAATTGTTGGTATTTCAGTTGTTTGATCACATGGCAAAGTCAAATTATCAACGTAGTCCTCTAAAATAGGTGGTGTGATCAAAGTAGTGGGTAGCTCATGAGATGGTGCATTCAAATTGACAAGGCATTCATCATTCTCATGTAGAGATGGAAGATCAGTACCTTTGTCATTACCTCTTATGATCAACTCAGATGATGTAGCCACTCTCGGGGGCGATGTGTCACATGGTGGAGGTGATGTAGTCCTGACAACAACGGATGTGGTTGTCATAGTATGCCTAGTAGTTGAAGGAACAATCATATCAACTCTTGGAATGTGCACCGTGCGCTTGTTCTCCTCGTGGCCAACACGTCGTTTTATTTCCTGTTCAGCTTTGCAAGCAAGATGAAACAAATGGTTCATAGGATAACACTCTTCATGAATTAGTATCTCTTGAATATCACGGTTTAATCCTCCCCAAAATCTATCCATAAAATCATCTTCACTTTCTTCTAAAGAGGAATGCAACAAGGTAGTTTGTAAA
Source organism: Triticum aestivum (assembly GCF_018294505.1). Taxonomy (NCBI): domain Eukaryota; kingdom Viridiplantae; phylum Streptophyta; class Magnoliopsida; order Poales; family Poaceae; genus Triticum; species Triticum aestivum. The sequence continues at coordinate 129,554 of NW_025228130.1, forward strand.
TCATCATAATATTTTGTTACAGTTTCACTACCTTGTTTTAAGTGTTGCAACTTCTTAATCATGTCACGAGTATAATAAGCAGGGACGAAAGTATGTCGCATGGCAAGTTTCAAATCATCCCAAGTAGTAGGTATATAATCAGGGTGTAACCGACAATATTCACTCCACCAAACCAAAGCATAACCAGTGAAAGAACCAATCGCAACCTTAACCTTTTTGTGTTCATTGAAATTATGGGAAGCAAATATATTTTTTATGTCGAACTCCCATTCAATATATAAAGCAGGTTTAAAACGGCCATTAAATGGTGGTATAGATACATTAACCTGATCATGTGCATTTGGATGTTTGTGCACCTCTCGTGACGGTTGTGGTATTTGCAAAGGTGGTGGCACGTCTCCCGCGATCGACAAAGCCCATGAATTGACTCTGGATCCTGTCATGATTAGTAGAACAAGAAACAAAACCCAAAAATAATGTTCCTATAACTACTAGGATGTGGTGGTAAAACGCTCACAGTAAAGCAAATATCAATGTCTTACAAGTTCTTACCATGCAGCAGGCGGTGATCGGCAACCAGCGGTGTCAAGTAACTCCGAATATTGAGTAAAGCGATTGCCAGGGGAGCGTACGTATACACGGTGTAGAAATATGTGGAGCTGGGTTGGCTATATATGGTAGCAAAAGATTAGCAATAATCAATTCAAAGATGCAATGTTGAATAAACGCTCAACGACGGTACTGTGCTGGTCCTAGGCTAGACCGGAATAGAGATGCAAGCCTAGAACACTAATGAGGTCACGGCGTAGCACAACTAGCATCAATGAAGGATACTAAGTAGCTCTTGACAGCAAGATATAAGTGAAGATCACAACGGCAGTGAAGATAATGATGAAAAACAACTGGCAAGCAGGATATACAACAACTCTCTCTCCAACTTTCCTCTTGAAAAGTTTGAGACAATTTTCTGATAAATTCTTTCAAAGAATGCTACTAAACTCAAGCTTTCCAATGCAAAAAGAATCACTCAATTCCGAGTTGATATGAGGAGTCAAAGAATTCTAAAATTGGCCTCAAAAATTGGAACAAGTTGTGTTCACGAACTTCGGAGGGCAAAAAGACTTATTTAGAAGCCGATTTTGAGGTGTCGAATATTGAACTAGCTTCTGCAACTATTTAGATGCGGCTCGTCGCTATCTTCAATTTGAGTACTCACGGAGCCAAAACTGACTTCGTATGAGGAAGATAAACCTGTTTTACTGAACAATGCGTAAAACAGATTCCAATCCGAATTCAGGTACGAGATTGATTCTAGATAGATCCAATTTTTTTTCTTCTCTTTTTTTTTTTCTCACGCCTTTTTTTTCTTTTTCTTCTCTTTCTTTTTCTTTTTTTTCTTTCTTTTTTTCTCTCTTTTTTATCTCTCTCTTTTTTCTCTCCCTTTTTCCAGGACAAACTAGATAAGATGCAGATTGGATCAGGTGAAGATGTGAATGACCTCAACTATGATTATGACAATGAACAGTGCATAGCACGTGGTGGAAATTAATAGATGGGATGGTGGACGGCGGAAGGGATAATGATGCAGCGGCGGCGTAACTAATGTGAACAGAACTCGAAACTCTAAAGGAACTAGACACTAAGACCAGCAACTCGACACGACGATGCAACCGATAATTCAACTATGCAAGCAATGAAAAGAAAATTGCAAAGGCTCAGACTGGCTTGGACCAAGGATGAATAGTTCTAACTCTTTTTTGTGGCTTTTTCTTGGACAATAGGTAAGAAAATAAATCTAATCTAAGAAAACTGGAAATTCTCACCGAGCAACCTGAAAACTGATACCACTTGATAGAGGCGAAAGTCGTCTCCACCAAATCGATAGTTATCATCTCATCGAAAGATCGGGACACCCTCGCCTCTATCAACTCTCCCTGGTAATCGCTCTATCCAAGCTCTGAGAGTTTTTGACTACAACGGTTGCCGATCACCGCCTGCTGCTGGGTAAGAACTGGTAAAAATTTGAGATTTGCTTGACGGATTTGTGATACACCACCACCACATCTTAGTAGTCTGTAGGTGTCAGGACCCCGACTCCATGCCACATCGATCTAGCATGTAACACCTCATATCACTTTGCGGCCTCACGCACGGTATTCCCACGGGTGTCGCCTTACCTTTGCCCGGGACCGTTTGCGCCTTTTGGCACACGTATATGACAGTGTCGCTAGCATCCATATGATAAGGAGCCCGGGCTGACATGGCTAGTCGTAAACCCAAAGTGGCACAAACTTACAGGGACAGGCATCCATGACCCAGCATCGAACGTGTCGGTCATCAGCGAGTGAATCCAGGCTGTAGCACTGGGCTAGCAGGACTCCGGTGAACCGGGCTGTAGCGGGCTAACAGGACTCTGGTATTCATCGCGTGACATTTCCCCGAAGGGACAGACACAGGAACGAAGAAGGACACATGCCGGCCAGCCTAAGTGTTCCGGAGCAGTAGCAAGCTACCATGGCTCAGTGAAACACTAGGAGACATTTCCCGGTAAGAGAGGCTACTAAAGATAAACAACTAGATGGTCAGATCCCACACATACCAAGCATTTCAATAACATACACACAATATGCTCGATATGTGCAAATACAACATGGCATCACAACATGACTCTACGACTCAAGTAATTTATTCAATAGGGTCCGAGGAGCGCGGTATTACAAACATGGGTCTCATGACCCAACAATCAGAGCATACAAATAAAAGCACACACGGAAGCTATCATGTCTGAGTACAGACATCTATAAATGAAAAAGGCTGAGAAGCCTGACTATCTATCAGATCCTGCCGAGGGCACAAGATCGTAGCTGAGGTATCAAGCTAGACCAGCGGAATTACTAGTGAGACTGAAGTCTCTCTGCAAAAACATAAAATAGGCAAACGTGAGTACAAATGTACCCAGCAAGACTTACATCAGAACTAACTACATATGCATCATTATCAACAAAGGGATGGTGGGGTTTAACTGCAGCAAGCCAGCTTTGACTCGGTGGCTATCCTAAACTACGACTGCAATGTAACTCTTTTGAGGTGGCGCACACGAGTCCACATATTCACCATAGCAATACACCACTATGGATCCGCTCCCGTCCCCCTACGAGAACGCCATCCATGGCACTCACGCTTATCTTGCGTATTTTAGAGTATCCACTTTCACTTGTCTATGAACTGATATAAGCAACCCAGAAGTCCTTTTCCGTGGACACGGCTATTCGAATAGATTAGGTTAACCCTGCAGGGGTGTACTTCTTCACACACGCTCTCACCACTTACCGCCGTTTACACGACATGTACTCGGCAACCTTCAAGCGGAAGCCCAACGTGGGTGTCGGCCACGGCCTGCCTAAACACTCAAGTCTCTAGTCCAGGTTTATCGCCTATTCGGGTTCCATCCATGAGGAGATCCGGCCGGAGTTTCGCTCACAGCCCCAAACGATGTGTACAGGGTTCCGTGACACCAAACGGGTGCCTGGTTTACCCGGCCACGTGCCTACCGCATCACAGCCCACCCCTACGGTCAGCGCTGTCCACGGCCTCCAGCATACTACAAACACCAGAAACTACTTGCAACTCCTGGACAGAGGACAAGGGTGATTAAGAAGCCGAGAGGGTCCATTGGTTTCGGGCCCAATGCGTGGTAGTAGCTGAATCATGGATCACAAACACAGAACTCAGTTCCCGAGGACGGCTGCAATGAGACAACCCACCATGTACTCCTACATGGCCTCTCACCGCTACCTTTACCAAATCGTGTTCACACACTTAGCTCACACACAGTAGGACATGTTCACACACCTCTGATTCATCCCCGATGAATCAGACCTGACTCAACTCTAAGCAGTAGCAGGCATGACAAACAAACATGAATGAGTAGGCACAACAGAGCTCAAACAACTCCTACTCATGCTAGTGGGTTTCATCTATTTACTGTGGCAATGACAGGTCATGCAAAGGATAAAGGGGTTCAGCTACCGCAGCAAGTAACAGTTGAATCGTTGTTGTCCTAATGCATTAAAAGAGAGCAGGAGCGAGAGAGTAGGATTGTATCGGAATGAACAAGGGGGTTTTGCTTGCCTGGCACTTCTGAAGATAACATTGAGTCTTCATCAGTGTCAACGATCACATCATCGGTATCACGTCTATCGAGAGGGGACAAATACCGGCAACACAGAAGGGAACACAATCAATGCAATGCACAATATGATGCATGATCATGACATGGCAAAATGAATGTGTTTTGAGCTAATGCAACTAGCAACAGATTAAATGAAGTTGGTTTGAATACAAGATTCAAATTCAAACTCCATATGTGATTATTTAAATGCCCTTTATATGATTTGTGCTAAACAGCACCTATAAGTTGTTCTAACATGCATGAAAATGGTACAGATGGATTCCTTGAATTTTTCTGATAATTTTTCATATATAATTTATTAAATTTGGAGTTACGGTTAATTTTCTATGATTTATTGAAGTTTTAGTTATTTTCTGGAATTTCCTGAATATTAATAAATCCAGTAATTGAATTAATGCGCCAGCCTGACGTCATCATGACGTCAGCAGGTCAACTGGGCGACTCCAGGTCAAACCTGACGTGTGGGGGCCACACGTCAGTGGCACAGGGCTGTTAGCTCACTGACAGGTGGGGTCAGGTCAACATCCACGTCATCATGGTCAACTTTGACGTGTGGGTCCACAGTGATTAGATAAAATTAAACAGAAATTAAACTAGTGTTAGTTAGGGGCGTGGGCCCAGTAGTCAGTGAGAGGGGGGTTAGTTAGTGGCATCATTAGCCACTAATTACGGTGCCACGTCGGCACGGCCGGAGTTAACCCGCCGGCGACCTAAACAATGACGGAGGCTCGCCGGACTTGAGCTACAGGCGGCGGCTAGACTCGCGGAGACCACCGGGGCGTAGCCCGTGCTCTCCCGTATCCAAAGGAGCAGGAGGGTGGTGGCGGGGGCGCCGGAGCTCGCCGGAAGTGCGCTCGCTGCGGCGCCGGAGTTCGGGTGAGTGCGGGGGTTGACGCTATGGTGCATGGGAGGAGGGGCTGGTGGGCGCTACGGGCTCCTGGGAGCAAACCGAGTGCTATGACGCGCCCAGGCACGAGCTACGGCGTCTGTAGCCACGACGGCGGCATGGCCGGCGGCGGTGAGCTTTCGGGCTCGTGGGGAACGGCGCTACAGCACGGGGGCGAGCACAAGGAGGGCGGGGCCGGGGAGGCTCTGGACGCGGCAAATCAAGCGACGGAGATCGCCGGCACCGAGGTTGGGGAAGACGTCCGGGCGGCGATGCAGCGCTCCCCTGGTTGCTTGGCTCGGGGTGGACGAGGAGGACGACGATGCGGTCCTTCTGGATTGGTCGGCGAGGCGAGTGGTGGTCGGTGGCCGTGGCTATGGCGAGCGGCGGCGACGGCGACTCTCGGGTGGCTCGGGGAAGAGAGTCAGGGGAGGGAGAGAGGGGGTCCAGAGAGAGAGAGGCGGTCGAGGGGGTCGAGGGCGTCTCCGTGGCGTCGCGAGGGAGTCGGGGAGGCTGCCACGGCGAAGCAGGAGGTGGAGGCCTC
>NW_025228130.1:135822-143159 GCF_018294505.1 Triticum aestivum
GAGATATAGCAACATCTCTTGAGCTGAGAGACGAAGCACAGATCCGAAGAAATGGAGTAAGACAAATGACGAGGGTTCGCTAAGTAGACAACAATTCCAGACTTAAGAATGTGGCGATCGGTTGTCAACGTAGCGAGGAGTTGGATTGCCATGATACCACAACGAGGCATCTTAGGGATGGTGACTCGTAGATATATCCCCTTAAGTGGCAAAAAGAATTACCTTTGATTCAAAGATCATTGAAACTCTTTATACCAGCCTAAGGCAATCACAAGCAATCGATTGGCGGGGTCGGTAGAATGGCATACTCGGACTTGGATGATGTGGATTACCTTGTTGAAGACAACGTAATGGATGAATTTGCTTATCACCGGAAATGGATGAGACCCATGGTAGAATGGCACATTGGTGGTGCAAGCTGGGAACAAAATGCAAATGCTGGAAATGATTCTGGTAACTGGGGAAGAACCCAACAATAGGGAGTGAATTCACTGTTGGAGTGGTTATAGCATAACCGAGGAAATCTGGGGCAATCCCAGCTAGTGCCGATGATAAGACGTAGCGCTTGTGCGTGCTCTCAAGAACTTGAGCATTTCCACAATCATCAAGGTTTTATCAACAACCGCGTCAAGGGTGCTGACAACACAACATACTACCATGATGAATAGCGATGGACGATGCAGATGCGAAGGAGGATAACACTTTCTCAGATTTCACCTTAGCGAGGCCAAGCAAATAAAATCTGGATGATCGACCGAGAGACATTTAGCACTCCGCTTCTAATGTTCTCCTTGATGTGCTAGTATAACCCATTCATAGATATGGTTTGATATCTAAAACATCAAGTAAAAGGTCGGACTTCGGAAACACAAAAATCCATAGGGGCAACTAGGGAGTAAATCCTACGAAATCCCTAGGGGGGGGGGGGTGGCCAACTTCCTCAATCAAGATACTACAATAATAGGTCTTCCGGCTGGGTGTGTTGGCCACGACATCCACTTTACCGGTTATCGAGGGACCAGTATTATAGTTCTTGGGAAATGTTCCAAACCATCATATCTGCCTGAGATTCAGATCTGGTTGGTGTCAGGATATTCCAGACTCATCGAGTCTGGGAAGGAAAACAAAAGTTTGCAACACAAATCGACGAGATGACGTTGCGAGATTCTCGGGGAATGAACTACGATAGTAAGCTCCAAAACATGAGCTGGTTCTGCTACAAACATGTGAACACGTTGTCCCAGACAAGCATGACCACAAAGTAGTCTTATAATAAAACACTACCGAGTTCAGGAGGGGGAACCATCATTAATGACATCGAAGTCTCCACGCGTGGAAGTCCAAAGAGTTCACCTTGGACAGACTCCTTTATCTTTGAACAACTCAATCAGTGGCTTGGTGTGCTAGGATATACATATAGAATGGAGGTTGCAAATCTCCAGACCACAGAATACTTCGCACGTATGCATGACTGACTTGGGATGATTCCAGAGGAAGCAAAACTAACTTTCTCAAATTCACGGCGGCATCTTTCACCAAATGCACGTGTATAAGAGGAAGTCACTCCTTTCATCAAACAAATACTTCATGAGCTAGCATGAAGAAAATGCTTTCAAAAGTTTCCAGCACTAGCTTAATGCTCAGCAAAATTATGGAGAAGGCAAGGATGTTGTCAATGGGCTCAACAACAATTCTTCTGGGTTTCCTTTCAAAAGAAATTCCATAGTTAAGTGAACAAGTGATAGCATTGGTCAGACCTAAAAGATATAATGGCGTATGCTCGAGGGATCAACCACGAATAAGACAACATTACGAGCATCGTTGGTACTGATTTGTTTTGACGATAGCCCACACTCAAATCAAAGGATTGATAAGACAATAGGTCCAGCAACTGATCACAAGGACCAATCGATGAAGATATCATCTTTCTTCAACACACACTACACAAGAATATCCCTTTGGAACGAACTAAGTCAGACAAGCTTTTATCTTCCAACTCTCCAAGTTGTTGTCTAGCTTAACCAACTAGCTCAGGGATATCTAACACTGATTCTTGGAGAAAGGGTGGTTCACAAGAAACCAACTTGATCACGAGCTCAACATAGCGGTCAGGTGACAACCCGGTAACACCTCCAAGAAGATATTTGGAAAGTCACGAACCACCGGTATGTTACTAAGCTCGAGAACAATCTTGCCTTTTGAGGCAAGACGATATGATCAATAGAGCGAAGATTTGAATAATCCTAACTCATCGATCGAGGAGTGCACCGAGAACAAGGACTAGGTAGCATGATCAACCTTAGAATGATGATTCAAAACCAGCACGCTAAGAATGAAATTATTGTCCTTTAACTACCAAGCAACAAGGTTGCTAGGAGTATTGAATTCACACATCACGATTCACTTGTCGGCATTCCGGTTGCGACAACACGGAATCGAGGGATGAATAATAATGGCGAGAAGTATCACTACATCAAGAATTCACAAGAGCCGGTGCAATTCTCATGAAAATCCTGACATAAAGACGGTAATACTTCAGGGTAGAACAGAATCAAAAGCTGGGCTGGCATTTGATCTGCGGAGCACAATTGCTTTGACCCAATCCTAGATATGGAAGAGGTACTGGAGTTTGTTTCTCCTAGTCATTCTGCGATAGAATGGCTTGACGGACCACAAGAGTAATAGGCATCGTTAAACGAACGCACGCATACTCTTGACTATCAATTGATAAACGAGGGTCAGAGGACAACTAAAGAGAACAACTCAAAGGAACATATAATTTTCTGAGTTGTGGATGCATAGATTAGTATGTCGAACCAAGTTCAACATGTTTCTTCCGGATAACCCATGCAGAAAGGTAGAACTGGCAGAGTCACAATATATAACGGAGAACTCATCAAGAATAATCCTGTTGTGATATTTCAGTTCAACGAGGAACTTCTGCCATAAGTAGTTCATGGTATTTGGAAGAAGAAGATACCACGGACTTCAAGGACTATCGCAAAGGTTACTAATATCCTAAAGGCACTAGCAATTACTATCAACAGGAAGTAGGTAGAGTGAATCTCGGGTTCAAGAACCCAGGAACAGAATACCTATTACTAAGTAGCATCACGGGATGCTTTCGATAATGACGGCCAGAGTCATCACACTGGAACATAAATCATGGCTAGAATACTAGATGATCCCCTAAGACACCTAGGGTCATAATAATATCTCCAACATATGTGTCAAGGTAACGGAGTACCTCAACTCGCTGATTAGTGTGGTTAATCTGGCCTATGGGAACATTGAAACGGAAAGAAAGGATTTGCAAATGCATCAGACTACTTAGAAACCTGGGATGACTCGAACAGCATAACGGCTATAATTGCTCAAAAAGATTTGAGACAATCACAAAAATGGTGGCATAACCACTCAGAAGCACAATATCAAGGTTCCGAGATCAACAATTAACATACGGAAGTAGTAGGAACTGAACTGAGACTTAAATCCAACAATCTTATAAGTCTACTGATTAGTAACACGTGATCCTAATAGAAAGAAGAGATAGCCTAGTTCTTAATCCCCGCAGGAAAGATAAGATGACTCAGATCAGAAGGGCATGAGGTATAAGGAGTAAAAAGAGCCTTACGTTCCATCCCACAATCAATTCCCTTATATAACTAAAGAATTTCTAGACTCAACTTCGACCAGTTTGGCTTGGTAATCCTACAGGCAGTCAAGCTCTGATACCAACGCTGTCAGGACCTCGACTCCATGCCACATCGATCTAGCATGTAACACCTCATATCACTTTGCGGCCTCACGCACGGTATTCCCACGGGTGTCGCCTTACCTTTGCCCGGGACCGTTTGCGCCTTTTGGCACACGTATATGACAGTGTCGCTAGCATCCATATGATAAGGAGCCCGGGCTGACATGGCTAGTCGTAAACCCAAAGTGGCACAAACTTACAGGGACAGGCATCCATGACCCAGCATCGAACGTGTCGGTCATCAGCGAGTGAATCCAGGCTGTAGCACTGGGCTAGCAGGACTCCGGTGAACCGGGCTGTAGCGGGCTAACAGGACTCTGGTATTCATCGCGTGACATTTCCCCGAAGGGACAGACACAGGAACGAAGAAGGACACATGCCGGCCAGCCTAAGTGTTCCGGAGCAGTAGCAAGCTACCATGGCTCAGTGAAACACTAGGAGACATTTCCCGGTAAGAGAGGCTACTAAAGATAAACAACTAGATGGTCAGATCCCACACATACCAAGCATTTCAATAACATACACACAATATGCTCGATATGTGCAAATACAACATGGCATCACAACATGACTCTACGACTCAAGTAATTTATTCAATAGGCTCCGAGGAGCGCGATATTACAAACATGGGTCTCATGACCCAACAATCAGAGCATACAAATCAAAGCACACGCGGAAGCTATCATGTCTGAGTACAGACATCTATAAATGAAAAAGGCTGAGAAGCCTGACTATCTATCAGATCCTGCCGAGGGCACAAGATCGTAGCTGAGGTATCAAGCTAAACGTCGAAGACCACGCGGAATTACTAGTGAGACTGAAGTATCTCTGCAAAAACATAAAATAGGCAAACGTGAGTACAAATGTACCCAGCAAGACTTACATCAGAACTAACTACATATGCATCATTATCAACAAAGGGATGGTGGGGTTTAACTGCAGCAAGCCAGCTTTGACTCGGTGGCTATCCTAAACTACGACTGCAATGTAACTCTTTTGAGGTGGCGCACACGAGTCCACATATTCACCATAGCAATACACCACTATGGATCCGCTCCCGTCCCCCTACGAGAACGCCATCCATGGCACTCACGCTTATCTTGCGTATTTTAGAGTATCCACTTTCACTTGTCTATGAACTGATATAAGCAACCCAGAAGTCCTTTTCCGTGGACACGACTATTCGAATAGATTAGGTTAACCCTGCAGGGGTGTACTTCTTCACACACGCTCTCACCACTTACCGCCGTTTACACGACATGTACTCGGCAACCTTCAAGCGGAAGCCCAACGTGGGTGTCGGCCATGGCCTGCCTAAACACTCAAGTCTCTAGTCCAGGTTTATCGCCTATTCGGGTTCCATCCATGAGGAGATCCGGCCGGAGTTTCGCTCACAGCCCCAAACGATGTGTACAGGGTTCCGTGACACCAAACGGGTGCCCGGTTTACCCGGCCACGTGCCTACCGCATCACAGCCCACCCCTACGGTCAGCGCTGTCCACGGCCTCCAGCATACTACAAACACCAGAAACTACTTGCAACTCCTGGACAGAGGACAAGGGTGATTAAGAAGCCGAGAGGGTCCATTGGTTTCGGGCCCAATGCGTGGTAGTAGCTGAATCATGGATCACAAACACAGAACTCAGTTCCTGAGGACGACTGCAATGAGACAACCCACCATGTACTCCTACATGGCCTCTCACCGCTACCTTTACCAAATCGTGTTCACACACTTAGCTCACACACAGTAGGACATGTTCACACACCTCTGATTCATCCCCGATGAATCAGACCTGACTCAACTCTAAGCAGTAGCAGGCATGACAAACAAACATGAATGAGTAGGCACAACAGGGCTCAAACAACTCCTACTCATGCTAGTGGGTTTCATCTATTTACTGTGGCAATGACAGGTCATGCAAAGGACAAAGGGGTTCAGCTACCGCAGCAAGTAACAGATGAATCGGTGTTGTCCTAATGCAGTAAAAGAGAGCAGGAGCGAGAGAGTAGGATTGTATCGGAATGAACAAGGGGGTTTTGCTTGCCTGGCACTTCTGAAGATAACATTGAGTCTTCATCAGTGTCAACGATCACATCATCGGTATCACGTCTATCGAGAGGGGACAAATACCGGCAACACAGGAAAACACAATCAATGCAATGCACAATATGATGCATGATCATGACATGGCAAAATGAATGTGTTTTGAGCTAATGCAACTAGAAACAGATTAAATGAAGTTGGTTTGAATACAAGATTCAAATTCAAACTCCATATGTGATTATTTAAATGCCCTTTATATGATTTGTGCTAAACAGCACCTATAAGTTGTTCTAACATGCATGAAAATGGTACAGATGGATTCCTTGAATTTTTCTGATAATTTTTCATATATAATTTATTAAATTTGGAGTTACGGTTAATTTTCTATGATTTATTGAAGTTTTAGTTATTTTCTGGAATTTCCTGAATATTAATAAATCCAGTAATTGAATTAATGCGCCAGCCTGACGTCATCATGACGTCAGCAGGTCAACTGGGCGACTCCAGGTCAAACCTGACGTGTGGGGGCCACACGTCAGTGGCACAGGGCTGTTAGCTCACTGACAGGTGGGGTCAGGTCAACATCCACGTCATCATGGTCAACTCTGACGTGTGGGTCCACCGTGATTAGATAAAATTGAACAGAAATTAAACTAGTGTTAGTTAGGGGCGTGGGCCCAGTAGTCAGTGAGAGGGGGGTTAGTTAGTGGCATCATTAGCCACTAATTACGGTGCCACGTCGGCACGGCCGGAGTTAACCCGCCGGCGACCTAAACAACGACGGAGGCTCGCCGGACTTGAGCTACAGGCGGCGGCTGGACTCGCGGAGACCACCGGGGCGTAGCCCGTGCTCTCCCGTATCCAAAGGAGCAGGAGGGTGGTGGCGGGGGCGCCGGAGCTCGCCGGAAGTGCGCTCGCGGCGGCGCCGGAGTTCGGGTGAGTGCGGGGGTTGACGCTATGGTGCATGGGAGGAGGGGCTGGTGGGCGCTACGGGCTCCTGGGAGCAAACCGAGTGCTATGACGCGCCCAGGCACGAGCTACGGCGTCTGTAGCCACGACGGCGGCATGGCCGGCGGCGGTGAGCTTTCGGGCTCGTGGGGAACGGCGCTACAGCACGGGGGCGAGCACAAAGAGTTAGGGGATAAGGTAAGTGGCTCACGGCGAGTCAGACGGTGCAGACGGCGGGGCCGGGGAGGCTCTGGACGCGGCGAATCAAGCGACGGAGATCGCCGGCACCAAGGTTGGGGAAGACGTCCGGGCGGCGATGCAGCGCTCCCCTGGTTGCTTGGCTCGGGGTGGACGAGGAGGACGACGATGCGGTCCTTCTGGATTGGTCGGCGAGGCGAGTGGTGGTCGGTGGCCGTGGCTATGGCGAGCGGCGGCGACGGCGACTCTCGGGTGGCTCGGGGAAGAGAGTCAGGGGAGGGAGAGAGGGGGTCCAGAGAGAGAGAGGCGGTCGAGGGGGTCGAGGGCGTCTCCGTGGCGTCGCGAGGGAGTCGGGGAGGCTGCCACGGCGAAGCAGGAGGTGGAGGCCTC
>NW_025228130.1:143231-161501 GCF_018294505.1 Triticum aestivum
GCGCGGGTGAGGCCAGGTAGGCTTTACTCTTTTTATTATTATTTTTTTGTTCTGTTTGTTTTATTTAATTTATTTTGCCACTGTTTTGAATTAAAATAAAAATTCAAACAATGCCAAAGCTCCTCTGAATATTTTATATTGCTAGATGGACTTTTCCAAAAGCTTATAAAATATTTCAGGGGGTATTTGAAATTATATTCTAATTATATGAATATAATTCAAATTCAAATAGCTAATGAATTAAATCCAAAATCCCAAAAAATAATTCCTCAAAAATGTTCAATATTTTGTTTGGGACCAGAACCCTTACCAAAAATTATCAAACATTTAAGAAGAGCCTTTTGGAGCAATGAATGAGATTTCTAGGGTTTTTGCCCCTCTTTTATTTAGGGTTTTGAGGCTTCCAATATTCCTCAACTCAAGTTTCAAAAATATAGACATGATGCACACATGAAGCTAACCTAGAGCAATGCCTGAAGCTAGGGATGTGACAGTAGGATCATATTCTTGTGTGTTTCTATTGCTGCTAACCATGCCAGGATCACAAGCCGACGAGATTGACTGGGAGAATTTATCGAACAAGGAGCTTCATGATAAGTTTCATTAAATGATGACTGAACAGGTGCAAGATGTGCTGAACAATTTTGAAGAGGCCATGGAGAAGATCACTAGCCTTGAGAAGACGTTCGAAACAAAGCTCGATAACAAGTTTAATGAATTGCTCGCGCGTCTTCCACCACCACCACCCGCTGCACCTAACGCACCTCTCCAACAACAACAACAACGACTACCTCCACGTCGCGAAGCAGACCTCCGCCGAGCAAGCCGTGTTCCTCTTGCGTTTGGCCAAACTGTTGGTGCTGCTGTTGATACTTCTGTGGCTCCTGCTGCTGATGCGGAGGAGGATGATTATGTGGGAGATTATGAGGATGAGGTTGATCAAAATCAACACTACATGCAGCCACCTGTACCACCACCAGCAGGTCGACCTCAGGTATATATTCGTAATGGTAGGCCTGCACCACCACCTCAGGTACGAGATGATGTCCATATTCCTAAACTGAAATTGAATATTCCACCATTTGAGGGTAGATATGTTCCTGATATATATCTTACTTGGGAGTTAGAAACTGAACAACGATTTACATGTTTAAAATATCCTGAGGAGAGACGAGTTGCTGCTGCCGTTTGTGCTTTCACTAGTTTTGCATGTGTATGGTGGTCTGAACATTGTAGATTATATCCTATTCCAACTACTTGGGCTGCTTTGAAAACTGCTATGCGTACGCGTTGGGTTCCACCATATTATCAACGTGAATTGCTTCAAAAATTGCAGCGTTTAAGACAAGGGAAAAATTCTGTAGAAGAATATTATCAGGAATTACAAACTGGCATGATTAGATGTGGTATTGTTGAGGAGAATGAAGCTATGCTTGCACGTTTTCTGGGTGGATTAAATAGAGAGATTCAGACCATTCTAGACTATAAGGAGTATACTAATATCACTCGTTTATTCCATCTTGCTTGTAAAGCTGAACGTGAAGTGCAGGATCGACAAGCATTGGGGCGAACTAACTTTTCTGCAGGCCGACCTTCATCATGGACACCACGTGCATCTTCTACTTCAACTGCACCAGCACCTCCATCCGGTGCGACCTCCAGCCGTGATACAAGAAAACAGGCACAACCACCATTATCTGCCAAGAGCGCACCTGCGGGGCCTGCACAGCGTTCTTCTTCTTCCATGGCATCAACAGGGCACACAAGTGATATTATTTGTCGTCGTTGTAAGGGAGGAGGTCATTATGCGAGGGAATGCAAATCTCCGCGTGTGATGATTGCTACCGCGGATGGTGGATATGAGTCCGCTAGTGACTATGATGAGGAGACATTGGCTCTTATTACACGTGAAGAACATGGTGGAGATGATTCTGATCATGAGACGCAATAGATGGCTCCTGAAGACGCTGACAGGTATGAATGTTTAGTTGCTCAACGTGTTTTGAGTGTGCAGGTCACACAAGCTGAGCAAACTCAGAGGCACAATTTGTTCCATACCAAGGGAGTTGTGAAGGAACGTTCTGTGCGCGTCATAATAGACGGAGGGAGCTGCAACAACTTGGCTAGCATGGAGATGGTGGAGAAGCTTTCTCTCACCACAAGACCACATCCACATCCTTACTACATCCAATGGTTCAACAACAGCGGCAAGGTTAAGGTAACACGTACTGTTCGTGTGCATTTTAGTATCTCTACATATGCTGATTATGTTGATTGTGATGTGGTACCTATGCAAGCATGTTCCTTATTACTTGGTAGACCATGGCAATTTGATAAAAATTCTGTACACCATGGTAGAAACAATCACTATACTCTTGTTCATAAGGATAAAAATATTACTTTGCTTCCTATGACTCCAGATTCCATTTTGAAAGATGATATTAATAGAGCTAATAAAGCAAAACAGGAGACGAATAAGAGTGAAAATCAGATTGTGGCAAAAGAATTTGAGCAACAAATGAAGCCTAATAATAAACCATCTAGTGTTGCTTCTGAAATTAAATTGAAAAGTGCATGTTTATTTGCCACCAAATCTGATATTGATGAGCTAGATTTCAGCAAATCTGTTTGCTATGCTTTTGTGTGCAAAGAGGCATTATTTTCATTCGAGGACGTGCCTTCCTCTTTGCCTCCTGCTGTCATTAACATTTTGCAGGAGTTCGCTGACGTCTTTCCACAAGACGTGCCACCGGGATTACCGCCTATTCGAGGGATTGAGCATCAGATTGACTTAATTCCCGGTGCTTCACTGCCAAACCGTGCACCATACCGTACCAATCCAGAGGAGACGAAGGAGATTATGCGTCAAGTACAAGAGCTTCTCGACAAAGGTTATATACGCGAATCCCTTAGTGATGAGGACATCAATACAATTCTTACACCCACAGCCCCTACTGCTATACATACTGGACCAATTACTAGAGCTCGTGCACGCCAACTAAATTACCAGGTACTTTCGTTTCTTGGTAATGATTCTAATGTTCATGAGAATATGATGCTGCCTAAATGAAGGGCCTAGCTTGGAGAAGGATGAACATTGGAGCAAGAACAAGCATGGAGATGATGGCATGCGCAAGGGGAACAAGAACGGAGTTACAAGTGATGATTTCAGGACTTTGAAGCCACCATAATGGGTGCATGCAGCCTTGGACGAAATATACAAGATGCCACTTCATAAATTTCGTCCCGAGGCTATTTTAGGTGCTGCGTCACCTTATTATTGGGCCAGGCCCATGTAATTTCGAAATACATAAGTATAGGCTATTTTTAGAGTCCGTATGTGTGGGGAAACAAGAGATAGGGTTGATTTCGGACCCCTCCACCAAGGGCCACGAAATTCCCCCCTCTTCCTCCATATATACAGCCCTTAGGGCATCGTTTAGACTTTGGGTTTTGTTTAGATTAAAAGTTCGCCATTGCTGCAACTTCGCGTACTTCGTTTGTGTTCAACGACCAGACAAAGGCGTCACAGAACCCCACCTTGATCAATAAAGCTTTCATCTTATATTCGCAATATCCAGATTGCAATCTTAGTTTCTTGCTTGTTCTTCGTTTGCTCGCAGGAAACAGACCCTCGTGGTCAGGTTGATCGTGCTCCGGCGTGGTCAATAACCTCTCGGAGTTGGTTTAGCGATTGCTAAGGCGCGACGTCCTCGCACGTTCGTAGTCGGATCGTCAAAGTCGACTTCCACCAAAGCGAAATCCACCATCTCATCGAAAGACGGGACACCTTTTCCCCTATCATTATACCATGTCATAAAAGCGATGATGCTGTTAATGTTGCTGATTTGTTCTTTCGTGAAATTATTCGCTTGCATGGTGTGCCAAATACTATTGTTTCAGATCGTGGTACTAAATTTCTTAGCCACTTTTGGAGATGTTTATGGGCTAAGTTGCGGACTAAACTGCTTTTTAGTACTACTTGTCACCCCCAAACTGATGGACAAACTGAAGTAGTCAATAGAACGTTGTCTACTATGCTTAGGGCTGTTTTGAAGAATAATAAGAAAATGTGGGAGGAATGCTTGCCTCATATTGAATTTGCTTATAATCGTTCATTGCATTCTACTACTAAGATGTGCCCTTTTGAAGTTGTGTATGGTTTCCTACCTCGTGCACCTATTGATTTGTTGCCTCTTCCATCTTCGGAGAAGGTTAATTTTGATGCTAAACAACGTGCTGAATTGATTTTAAAAATGCATGAGTTAACTAAGGAAAACATTGAGCGTATGAATGCTAAATATAAACTTGCTGGAGATAAGGGTAGAAAACATGTTGTGTTTGCACCTGGAGATCTTGTTTGGTTACATTTGCGTAAGGATAGATTTCCTGATTTGCGTAAATCAAAGCTAATGCCACGTGCTGATGGTCCCTTTAAGGTGTTAGAGAAAATAAATGATAATGCATATAAACTTGAGCTGCCTGCAGATTTTGGGGTTAGTCCCACTTTTAACATTGCAGATTTGAAGCCTTATTTGGGTGAGGAAGCTGAACTTCCGTCGAGGACGACTTCATTTCAAGAAGGGGAGGATGATGAGGACATCAATACAATTGTTACACCCACAGCCCCTGCTGCTATACATACTGGACCAATTACTAGAGCTCGTGCACGCCAACTAAATTACCAGGTACTTTCGTTTCTTGGTAATGATTCTAATGTTCATGAGAATATGATGCTGCCTAAATTGGATACATTTGTTTTGCTTACAAATGAAGGGCCTAGCTTGGAGAAGGATGAACATTGGAGCAAGAACAAGCATGGAGATGATGGCATGCGCAAGGGGAACAAGAACGGAGTTACAAGTGATGATTTCAGGACTTTGAAGCCACCATAATGGGTGCATGAAGCCTTGGACGAAATATACAAGATGCCACTTCATAAATTTCGTCCCGAGGCTAATTTAGGTGCTGCGTCACCTTATTATTGGGCCAGGCCCATGTAATTTCGAAATACATAAGTATAGGCTATTTTTAGAGTCCGTATGTGTGGGGAAACAAGAGATAGGGTTGATTTCGGACCCCTCCACCAAGGGCCACGAAATTCCCCCCTCTTCCTCCATATATACAGCCCTTAGGGCATTGTTTAGACTTTGGGTTTTGTTTAGATTAAAAGTTCGCCATAGCTGCAACTTCGCGTACTTCGTTTGTGTTCAACGACCAGACAAAGGCGTCACAGAACCCCACCTTGATCAATAAAGCTTTCATCTTATATTCGCAATATCCAGATTGCAATCTTAGTTTCTTGCTTGTTCTTCGTTTGCTCGCAGGAAACAGACCCTCGTGGTCAGGTTGATCGTGCTCCGGCGTGGTCAATAACCTCTCGGAGTTGGTTTAGCGATTGCTAAGGCGCGACGTCCTCGCACGTTCGTAGTCGGATCGTCAAAGTCGACTTCCACCAAAGCGATATCCATCATCTCATCGAAAGATCGGGACCCTCGCCTCTATCACTTTCTCTCACCACAAGACCACATCCACATCCTTACTACATCCAATGGTTCAACAACAGCGGCAAGGTTAAGGTAACACGTACTGTTCGTGTGCATTTTAGTATCTCTACATATGCTGATTATGTTGATTGTGATGTGGTACCTATGCAAGCATGTTCCTTATTACTTGGTAGACCATGGCAATTTGATAAAAATTCTGTACACCATGGTAGAAACAATCACTATACTCTTGTTCATAAGGATAAAAATATTACTTTGCTTCCTATGACTCCTGATTCCATTTTGAAAGATGATATTAATAGAGCTAATAAAGCACAACAGGAGAAGAATAAGAGTGAAAATCAGATTGTGGCAAAAGAATTTGAGCAACAAATGAAGCCTAATAATAAACCATCTAGTGTTGCTTCTGAAATTAAATTGAAAAGTGCATGTTTATTTGCCACCAAATCTAATATTGATGAGCTAGATTTCAGCAAATCTGTTTGCTATGCTTTTGTGTGCAAAGAGGCATTATTTTCATTCGAGGACGTGCCTTCCTCTTTGCCTCCTGCTGTCACTAACATTTTGCAGGAGTTCGCTGACGTCTTTCCACAAGACGTGCCACCGGGATTACCGCCTATTCGAGGGATTGAGCATCAGATTGACTTAATTCCCGGTGCTTCACTGCCAAACCGTGCACCATACCATACCAATCCAGAGGAGACAAAGGAGATTATGCGTCAAGTACAAGAGCTTCTCGACAAAGGTTATATACGCGAATCCCTTAGTCCTTGTGCTGTTCCTATTATTCTAGTGCCGAAAAAGGATGGTACATCACGTATGTGTGTTGATTGTAGAGGCATTAATAATATTACTATTCGTTATCGTCATCCTATTCCTAGGCTAGATGATATGCTTGATGAATTGAGTGGCTCTACAATATTCTCCAAAGTTGATTTGCGTAGTGGCTACCATCAAATTCGTATGAAATTGGGAGATGAATGGAAAACAGCATTTAAAACTAAGTTTGGATTATATGAGTGGTTAGTCATGCCTTTTGGGTTAACTAATGCACCTAGTACTTTCATGAGATTAATGAACGAAGTTTTACGTGCTTTCATTGGATGATTTGTGGTAGTCTATTTTGATGATATACTGATTTATAGCAGATCTTTGGAAGAACATTTGGAACATTTACGTGCTGTTTTTATTGCTCTACGTGATGCACGTTTGTTTGGTAACCTTGGGAAGTGCACCTTTTGCACCGACCGAGTATCTTTTCTTGGCTATGTTGTTACTCCACAGGGAATTGAAGTTGACAAAGCCAAGATTGAAGCTATTGAGAGTTGGCCGCAGCCCAAAACGGTCACACAGGTGAGGAGTTTTCTTGGCCTCGCTGGATTCTATAGGCGTTTTGTGAGAGATTTCAGCACCATTGCCGCACCTCTCAACGAGCTTACAAAGAAGGATGTGCCTTTTGTTTGGGGTACCGCACAGGAAGAAGCCTTCACGGTATTGAAAGATAAGTTGACACATGCTCCTTTACTCCAACTTCCTGATTTTAATAAGACTTTTGAGCTTGAATGTGATGCTAGTGGAATTGGATTAGGAGGTTTGTTATTACAAGATGGCAAACCTGTTGCATACTTTTCTGAAAAATTGAGTGGGCCTAGTCTGAATTATTCTACTTATGATAAAGAATTATATGCTCTTGTTCGGACTTTAGAAACATGGCAACATTATTTATGGCCCAAAGAATTTGTTATACATTCTGATCATGAATCTTTGAAACATATTAAAAGTCAAGCTAAACTGAATCGTAGACATGCTAAATGGGTTGAATTCATTGAGACTTTCCCTTATGTCATTAAACACAAGAAGGGAAAAGAAAATGTTATTGCTGATGCATTGTCTCGTCGCTATACTATGCTTTCACAACTTGACTTCAAAATATTTGGTTTGGAGGCCATCAAAGATCAATATGTGCATGATGCTGATTTTAAAGATGTAATGCAGAATTGTAAAGAAGGAAGAATGTGGAACAAGTTTGTCGTTAACGATGGATTTGTGTTTCGTGCTAACAAGCTATGCATTCCAGCTAGCTCCGTTCGTCTTTTGTTGTTGCAGGAGACGCATGGAGGAGGATTAATGGGACACTTTGGCGTGAAGAAGACGGAGGACGTACTTGCTACACATTTCTTTTGGCCAAAGATGAGACGGGATGTTGAGCGTTTTATTGCTCGATGCACTACATGTCAAAAAGCTAAGTCACGACTCAATCCTCATGGTTTATATATGCCTTTGCCTGTACCTAGTGTTCCTTGGGAGGATATATCTATGGACTTTGTTTTAGGTTTACCTCGAACAAAGAAGGGGAGGGATAGCATATTTGTTGTCGTGGATAGATTCTCGAAAATGGCACACTTTATACCATGTCATAAAAGCGATGATGCTGTTAATGTTGCTGATTTGTTCTTTCGTGTAATTATTCGCTTGCATGGTGTGCCAAATACTATTGTTTCAGATCGTGATACTAAATTTCTTAGCCACTTTTGGAGATGTTTATGGGCTAAGTTGGGGACTAAACTGCTTTTTAGTACTACTTGTCACCCCCAAACTGATGGACAAACTGAAGTAGTCAATAGAACGTTGTCTACTATGCTTAGGGCTGTTTTGAAGAATAATAAGAAAATGTGGGAGGAATGCTTGCCTCATATTGAATTTTCTTATAATCGTTCATTGCATTCTACTACTAAGATGTGCCCTTTTGAAGTTGTGTATGGTTTCCTACCTCGTGCACCTATTGATTTGTTGCCTCTTCCATCTTCGGAGAAGGTTAATTTTGATGCTAAACAACGTGCTGAATTGATTTTAAAAATGCATGAGTTAACTAAGGAAAACATTGAGCGTATGAATGCTAAATATAAACTTGCTGGAGATAAGGGTAGAAAACATGTTGTGTTTGCACCTGGAGATCTTGTTTGGTTACATTTGCGCAAGGATAGATTTCCTGATTTGCGCAAATCAAAGTTAATGCCACGTGCTGATGGTCCCTTTAAGGTGTTAGAGAAAATAAATGATAATGCATATAAACTTGAGCTGCCTGCAGATTTTGGGGTTAGTCCCACTTTTAACATTGCAGATTTGAAGCCTTATTTGGGTGAGGAAGATGAACTTCCGTCGAGGACGACTTCATTTCAAGAAGGGGAGGATGATGAGGACATCAATATAATTGTTACACCCACAGCCCCTGCTGCTATACATACTGGACCAATTACTAGAGCTCGTGCACGCCAACTAAATTACCAGGTACTTTCGTTTCTTGGTAATGATTCTAATGTTCATGAGAATATGATGCTGCCTAAATTGGATACATTTGTTTTGCTTACAAATGAAGGGCCTAGCTTGGAGAAGGATGAACATTGGAGCAAGAACAAGCATGGAGATGATGGCATGCGCAAGGGGAACAAGAACGGAGTTACAAGTGATGATTGCAGGACTTTGAAGCCACCATAATGGGTGCATGAAGCCTTGGACGAAATATACAAGATGCCACTTCATAAATTTCGTCCCGAGGCTATTTTAGGTGCTGCCTTACCTTATTATTGGGCCAGGCCCATGTAATTTCGAAATACATAAGTATAGGCTATTTTTAGAGTCCGTATGTGTGGGGAAACAAGAGATAGGGTTGATTTCGGACCCCTCCACCAAGGGCCACGAAATTCCCCCCTCTTCCTCCATATATACAACCCTTAGGGCATCGTTTAGACTTTGGGTTTTGTTTAGATTAAAAGTTCGCCATAGCTGCAACTTCGCGTACTTCGTTTGTGTTCAACGACCAGACAAAGGCGTCACAGAACCCCACCTTGATCAATAAAGCTTTCATCTTATATTCGCAATATCTAGATTGCAATCTCAGTTTCTTGCTTGTTCTTCGTTTGCTCGCTGGAAACAGACCCTCGCGGTCAGGTTGATCGTGCTCCGGCGTGGTCAATAACCTCTCGGAGTTGGTTTAGCGATTGCTAAGGCGCGACGTCCTCGCACGTTCGTAGTCGGATCGTCAAAGTCGACTTCCACCAAAGCGATATCCATCATCTCATCGAAAGACGGGACACCTTTGCCTCTATCAAACGGACTCTAGATCAGCCCTCCCGAGATAGATTAGGGCTTGGCGGCGGCTCCGTGTCGTGAAACGCGATGAAACTTTCTCCTTGAGTTTTTCTCCCCGACACGGTATATATGGAGTTGGAGTTGAGGTCGGGAGGTGTCCAGGGGGCCCACGATATAGGAGGGCGCGCCCTAGGGGGGTGATAGAGGCGGGGGTGTCCCGATCTTTCGATGAGATGGTAACTATCGATTTGGTGGAGACGACTTTGACGATCCGACTACAAACGTGCACGACGTTGCGCCTTAGCAATCGCTAAACCAATCTCCTGAGGTTACTGACGATGCCGGAAGCACGGTCAGCCTGACCACGAAGGTCTATTCCTGCAAGCAATCGAAGAACGAGCAAGAATATGATAAAGCAATCTGAATATTGCAAATATATATGAGGTATTGATAATGGTGGGGATCCGGAAGCGGTCTTGGTCTGGTCGTTGGACACAAACGAAGTACACGAAGTTGCAATGGCTAATTTTAACTAAACAAATCCCAAGGAAAAGCTACTAGATGGATCTACTTATATAGGAGCAAGGGGTGGAGGCCAAGGAGGTGGGAGGACGTCCCAAGGCAGCCTAAAACTAAATCTAGGTCGTACAAGGCCAATGGGCCCAAGTGGAGGTGATGTAACACCTTTGGACTTGTAGTTTGACTCGGATTCTGCTGCAGCATCAGATTGTTTCGTCCACAACTCAACGCTCCGGACGAATTTGAAGGTGATTCCAATTGGGTTGGAAAGTGCACGAAATCTAGTTTCCAACAAAAAAAGAATCACCCAATTCGGAGTCCGTATGAAAAACTTGTGTGCGTTTTGAGTCAGGTGTGTCTGTGCAGTCCGAATCTGAATCCAGAACGTGAGAGACTTGGACTCTATCTTCTCTTGGGCCAAAAGTGACGTGAGAGAACTTTTTGGACAGCAAATAAACATCTCTTTCTTCCTTATCTTCATATGTGGATTGTACAAATGTCCCATACACCTGCAATTAGACAAAACACAAAAGTGTGAAGTATTTTTGTTCTGGATAACATAAATAGATTATTGAATAGTTTGCACTAGAAATCACCTGACAAATATGCATATATGCAATATTTTTGGTCATATCCAAGATAGTCATGTCCTCATCACTACCACAAATCGTCCAATGAAAGCACGTAAAACTTCGTTCATTAATCTCATGAAAGTACTAGGTGCATTAGTTAACCCAAAAGGCATGACTAACCACTCATATAATCCAAACTTAGTTTTAAATGCTGTTTTCCATTCATCTCCCAATTTCATACGAATTTGATGGTAGCCACTACGCAAATCAACTTTGGAGAATATTGTAGAGCCACTCAATTCATCAAGCATATCATCTAGCCTAGGAATAGGATGACGATAACGAATAGTAATATTATTAATGCCTCTACAATCAACACACATACGTGATGTACCATCCTTTTTCGGCACTAGAATAATAGGAACAGCACAAGGACTAAGGGATTCGCGTATATAACCTTTGTCGAGAAGCTCTTGTACTTGACGCATAATCTCCTTCGTCTCCTCTGGATTGGTACGGTATGGTGCATGGTTTGGCAGTGAAGCACCAGGAATTAAGTCAATCTGATGCTCAATCCCTCGAATAGGCGGTAATCCCGGTGGCACGTCTTGTGGAAAAACGTCAGCGAACTCCTACAAAATGTTAGTGACAGCAGGAGGCAAAGAGGAAGGCACGTCCTCGAATGAAAATAATGCCTCTTTGCACACAAAAGCATAGCAAACAGATTTGCTAAAATCTAGATCATCAATATCAGATTTGGTGGCAAGTAAACATGCACTTTTCAATTTAATTTCAGAAGCAACACTAGATGGTTTATTATTAGGCTTCATTTGTTGCTCAAATTCTTTTGCCAGAATCTGATTTTCACTCTTATTCTTCTCCTGTTGTGCTTTATTAGCTCTATTAATATCATCTTTCAAAATGGAATCAGGAGTCATAGGAAGCAAAGTAATATTTTTATCCTTATGAACAAGAGTATAGTGATTGTTTCTACCATGGTGTACAGAATTTTTATCAAATTGCCATGGTCTACCAAGTAATAAGGAACATGCTTGCATAGGTACCACATCACAATCAACATAATCAGCATATGTAGAGATACTAAAATGCACACGAACAGTACGTGTTACCTTAACCTTGCCGCTGTTGTTGAACCATTGGATGTAGTAAGGATGTGGATGTGGTCTTGTGGTGAGAGAAAGCTTCTCCACCATCTCCATGCTAGCCAAGTTGTTGCAGCTCCCTCCGTCTATTATGACGCGCACAGAACGTTCCTTCACAACTCCCTTGGTATGGAACAAATTGTGCCTCTGAGTTTGCTCAGCTTGTGTGACCTGCACACTCAAAACACGTTGAGCAACTAAACATTCATACCTGTCAGCGTCTTCAGGAGCCATCTATTGCGTCTCATGATCAGAATCATCTCCACCATGTTCTTCACGTGTAATAAGAGCCAATGTCTCCTCATCATAGTCACTAGCGGACTCATATCCACCATCCGCGGTAGCAATCATCACACGCGGAGATTTGCATTCCCTCGCATAATGACCTCCTCCCTTACAACGACGACAAATAATATCACTTGTGTGCCCTGTTGATGCCATGGAAGAAGAAGAACGCTGTGCAGGCCCCGCAGGTGCGCTCTTGGCAGATAATGGTGGTTGTGCCTGTTTTCTTGTATCACGGCTGGAGGTGGCACTGGATGGAGGTGCTGGTGCAGTTGAAGTAGAAGATGCACGTGGTGTCCATGATGAAGGTCGGCCTGCAGAAAAGTTAGTTCGCCCCAATGCTTGTCGATCCTGCACTTCACGTTCAGCTTTACAAGCAAGATGGAATAAACGAGTGATATTAGTATACTCCTTATAGTCTAGAATGGTCTGAATCTCTCTATTTAATCCACCCAGAAAACGTGCAAGCATGATAGAGGCAAAGGTGTCCCGTCTTTCGATGAGATGATGGATATCGCTTTGGTGGAAGTCGACTTTGACGATCCGACTACGAACGTGCGAGGACGTCGCGCCTTAGCAATCGCTAAACCAACTCCGAGAGGTTATTGACCACGCCGGAGCACGATCAACCTGACCACGAGGGTCTGTTACCTGCGAGCAAACGAAGAACAAGCAAGAAACTGAGATTGCAATCTGGATATTGCGAATATAAGATGAAAGCTTTATTGATCAAGGTGGGGTTCTGTGACGCCTTTGTCTGGTCGTTGAACACAAACGAAGTACGCGAAGTTGCAGCTATGGCGAACTTTTAATCTAAACAAAACCCAAAGTCTAAACGATGCCCTAAGGGCTGTATATATGGAGGAAGAGGGGGGGAATTTCGTGGCCCTTGGTGGAGGGGTCCGAAATCAACCCTATCTCTTGTTTCCCCACACATACGGACTCTAAAAATAGCCTATACTTATGTATTTCGAAATTACATGGGTCTGGCCCAATAATAAGGTGACGCAGCACCTAAAATAGCCTCGGGACGAAATTTATGAAGTGGCATCTTGTATATTTCGTCCAAGGCTTCATGCACCCATTATGGTGGCTTCAAAGTCCTGAAATCATCACTTGTAACTCCGTTCTTGTTCCCCTTGCGCATGCCATCATCTCCATGCTTGTTCTTGCTCCAATGTTCATCCTTCTCCAAGCTAGGCCCTTCATTTGTAAGCAAAACAAATGTATCCAATTCAGGCAGCATCATATTCTCATGAACATTAGAATCATTACCAAGAAACGAAAGTACCTGGTAATTTAGTTGGCGTGCGCGAGCTCTAGTAATTGGTCCAGTATGTATAGCAGCAGGGGCTGTGGGTGTAACAATTGTATTGATGTCCTCATCATCCTCCCCTTCTTGAAATGAAGTCGTCCTCGACGGAAGTTCATCTTCCTCACCCAAATAAGGCTTCAAATCTGCAATGTTAAAAGTGGGACTAACCCCAAAATCTATCCATAAAATCATCTTCACTTTCTTCTAAAGAGGAATGCAACAAGGTAGTTTGTAAATCATCATAATATTTTGTTACAGTTTCACTACCTTGTTTTAAGTGTTGCAACTTCTTAATCATGTCACGAGTATAATAAGCAGGGACGAAAGTATGTCGCATGGCAAGTTTCAAATCATCCCAAGTAGTAGGTATATAATCAGGGTGTAACCGACAATATTCACTCCACCAAACCAAAGCATAACCAGTGAAAGAACCAACCGCAACCTTAACCTTTTTATGTTCATTGAAATTATGGGAAGCAAATATATTTTTTATGTCGAACTCCCATTCAATATATAAAGCAGGTTTAAAACGGCCATTAAATGGTGGTATAGATACATTAACCTGATCATGTGCATTTGGATGTTTGTGCACCTCTCGTGACGGTTGTGGTATTTGCAAAGGTGGTGGCACCTCTCCCGCGATCGACAAAGCCCATGAATTGACTCTGGATCCTGTCATGATTAGTAGAACAAGAAACAAAACCCAAAAATAATGTTCCTATAACTACTAGGATGTGGTGGTAAAACGCTCACAGTAAAGCAAATATCAATGTCTTACAAGTTCTTACCATGCAGCAGGCGGTGATCGGGAACCAGCGATGT
Source organism: Triticum aestivum (assembly GCF_018294505.1). Taxonomy (NCBI): domain Eukaryota; kingdom Viridiplantae; phylum Streptophyta; class Magnoliopsida; order Poales; family Poaceae; genus Triticum; species Triticum aestivum. The sequence continues at coordinate 157,504 of NW_025228130.1, forward strand.
CAAGTAACTCCGAATATTGAGTAAAGCGATTGCCAGGGGAGCGTACGTATACACGGTGTAGAAATATGTGGAGCTAGGTTGGCTATATATGGTAGCAAAAGATTAGCAATAATCAATTCAAAGATGCAATGTTGAATAAACGCTCAACGACGGTACTGTGCTGGTCCTAGGCTAGACCGGACTAGAGACGCGAGCCTAGAACACTAATGAGGTCACGGCGTAGCACAACTAGCATCAATGAAGGATACTAAGTAGCTCTAGACAGCAAGATATAAGTGAAGATCACAACGGCAGTAAAGATAATGATGAAAAACAACTGCCAAACAGGATATACAACAACTCTCTCTCCAACTTTCCTCTTGAAAAGTTTGAGCCAATTTTCTGATAAATTCTTTCAAAGAATGCTACTAACTCAAGCTTTCCAATGCAAAAAGAATCACTCAATTCCGAGTTGATATGAGGAGTCAAAGAATTCTAAAACTGGCCTGAAAAATTGGCACAAGCTGTGTTCACGAACTTCAGAGGGCAAAAAGGCCTATTTAGAAGCCGATTTTGAGGTGTCAAATATTGAACTAGTTTCTGCAACTATTTAGATGCGGCTCGTCGCTATCTTCAATTTGAGTACTCACGGAGCCAAAACTGACTTTGTATGAGGAAGATACACCTGTTTTACTGAACAGTGCGCAAAACAGATTCCAATCCGAATTCAGGTACGAGATTGATTCTAGATAGATCCAAAAAAAAAATTCTTCTCTCTTTTTTTTCTCACGCTTTTTTTTCTTTTTCTTCTCTCTCTTTTTCTTTTTTTTTCCTTTTTTCTCTTTTTTTCTCTATCTTCTTCTTTTTTCTTTCCAAGACAAACTAGATAAGATGCAGATTGGATCAGGCGAAGATGTGAATGACCTCAACTATGATTATGACAATGAACAGTGCGTAGCATGTGGTGGAAATTAATAGACGGGATGGTGGACAGCGGAAGGGATAATGATGCAGCGGCGGCGTGACTAATGTGAACAGAACTCGAAACTCTAAAGGAACTAGACACTAAGACCAGCAACTGACACGACGATGCAACCGATAATTCAACTATGCAAGCAATGAATAGAAAATTGCAAAGGCTCAGACTGGCTTGGATAAAGGATGAATAGATCTAACTTTTGTTTTGTGGCTTTTTCTTGGACAATAGGTAAGAAAATAAATCTAATCTAGGAAAAACTGGAAATTCTCACCGAGCAACCTGAAAACTGATACCACTTGATAGAGGCGGGGGTGTCCCGATCTTTCGATGAGATGGTAACTATCGATTTGGTGGAGACGACTTTGACGATCCGACTACAAACGTGCACGACGTTGCGCCTTAGCAATCGCTAAACCAATCTCCTGAGGTTACTGACGATGCCGGAAGCACGGTCAGCCTGACCACGAAGGTCTATTCCTGCAAGCAATCGAAGAACGAGCAAGAATATGATAAAGCAATCTGAATATTGCAAATATATATGAGGTATTGATAATGGTGGGGATCCGGAAGCGGTCTTGGTCTGGTCGTTGGACACAAACGAAGTACACGAAGTTGCAATGGCTAACTTTTAACTAAACAAATCCCAAGGAAAAGCTACTAGATGGATCTACTTATATAGGAGCAAGGGGTGGCGGCCAAGGAGGTGGGAGGACGTCCCAAGGCAGCCTAAAACTAAATCTAGGTCATACAAGGCCAATGGGCCCAAGTGGAGGTGATGTAACACCTTTGGACTTGTAGTTTGACTCGGATTCTGCTGCAGCATCAGATTGTTTCGTCCACAACTCAATGCTCCGGACGAATTTGAAGGTGATTCCAATTGGGTTGGAAAGTGCACGAAATCTAGTTTCCAACAAAAAAAGAATCACCCAATTCGGAGTCCGTATGAAAAACTTGTGTGCGTTTTGAGTCAGGTGTGTCTGTGCAGTCCGAATCTGAATCCAGAACGTGAGAGACTTGGACTCTATCTTCTCTTGGGCCAAAAATGACGTGAGAGAACTTTTTGGACAGCAAATAAACATCTCTTTCTTCCTTATCTTCATATGTGGATTGTACAAATGTCCCATACACCTGCAATTAGACAAAACACAAAAGTGTGTGAAGTATTTTTGTTCTTGATAACATAAATAGATTATTGAATAGTTTGCACTAGAAATCACCTGACAAATATGCATATATGCAATATTTTTGGTCATATCCAAGGTAGTCATGTCCTCATCGTCCCGATCTTTCGATGAGATGATAACTATCGATTTGGTGGAGACGACTTTGACGATCCGACTACAAACATGCACGACGTTGCGCCTTAGCAATCGCTAAACCAATCTCCTGAGGTTACTGACGATGCCGGAAGCACGGTCAGCCTGACCACGAAGGTCTATTCCTGCAAGCAATCGAAGAACGAGCAAGAATATGATAAAGCAATCTGAATATTGCAAATATATATGAAGTATTGATAATGGTGGGGATCCGAAAAGTGGTCTTGGTCTGGTCGTTGGACACAAACGAAGCACACGAAGTTGCAATGGCTAACTTTTAACTAAACAAATCCCCAGGAAAAGCTACTAGATGGATCTACTTATATAGGAGCAAGGGGTGGCGGCCAAGGAGGTGGGAGGACGTCCCAAGGCAGCCTAAAACTAAATCTAGGTCGTACAAGGCCAATGGGCCCAAGTGGAGGTGATGTAACACCTTTGGACTTGTTGTTTGACTCGGATTCTGCTGCAGCATCAGATTGTTTCGTCCACAACTCAACGCTCCGGACGAATTTGAAGGTGATTCCAATTGGGTTGGAAAGTGCACGAAATCTAGTTTCCAACAAAAAAAGAATCACCCAATTTGGAGTCCGTATGAAAAACTTGTGTGCGTTTTGAGTCAGGTGTGTCTGTGCAGTCCGAATCTGAATCCAGAACGTGAGAGACTTGGACTCTATCTTCTCTTGGGCCAAAAGTGACGTGAGAGAACTTTTTGGACAGCAAATAAACATCTCTTTCTTCCTTATCTTCATATGTGGATTGTACAAATGTCCCATACACCTGCAATTAGACAAAACACAAAAGTGTGTGAAGTATTTTTGTTCTGGATAACATAAATAGATTATTGAATAGTTTGCACTAGAAATCACCTGACAAATATGCATATATGCAATATTTTTGGTCATATCCAAGGTAGTCATGTCCTCATCAGGGGGGCGCCCACCTGTCTCATGGACAGCCCGTGGGCCCCTTGGCCTTCATTCTTTCGCCAAAAATTCTTATTAATTCTGAAAAGTGCCTCCGTGGATTTCCAGGACATTCCGAGAGCTTTTCTTTTCTACACATAAAACAACATCATGGCAGTTCCGCTGAAAACAGCGTCAGTCTGGGTTAGTTTCATTCAAATCATGCAAGTTAGAGTCCAAAACAAGGGCAAAAGTGTTTGGAAAAGTAGATACGTTGGAGACGTATCATTGAGCACTGGAGAGTTTTTCACTAAAGTGATGAGGACATCAATACAATTGTTACACCCACAGCCCCTGCTGCTATAAATACTGGACCAATTACTAGAGCTCGCGCACGCCAACTAAATTACCAGGTACTTTCGTTTCTTGGTAATGATTCTAATGTTCATGAGAATATGATGCTGCCTAAATTGGATACATTTGTTTTGCTTACAAATGAAGGGCCTAGCTTGGAGAAAGATGAACATTGAATTAAGAACAAGCATGGAGATGATGGCATGCGCAAGGGGAACAAGTACGGAGTTACAAGTGATGATTTCAGGACTTTGAAGCCACCATAATGGGTGCATGAAGTCTTGGACGAAATATACAAGATGCCACTTCATAAATTTCGTCCCGAGGCTATTATAGGTGCTGCGTCACCTTATTATTGGGCCAGGCCCATGTAATTTCGAAATACATAAGTATAGGCTATTTTTAGAGTCCATATGTGTGGGGAAACAAGAGATAGGGTGGATTTCGAACCCCTCCACCAAGGGTCAC
>NW_025228130.1:161592-188221 GCF_018294505.1 Triticum aestivum
AGACTTTGGGTTTTGTTTAGATTAAAAGTTCGCCATAGCTGCAACTTCGCGTACTTCGTTTGTGTTCAGCGACCAGACAAAGGCGTCACAGAACCCCACCTTGATCAATAAAGCTTTCATCTTATATTCGCAATATCCAGATTGCAATCTCAGTTTCTTGCTTGTTCTTTGTTTGCTCGCAGGAAACAGACTCTCGTGGTCGGGTTGGTCGTGCTCCGGCGTGGTCAATAACCTCTCGGAGTTGGTTTAGCGATTGCTAAGGCGCGACGTCCTCGCACGTTCATAGTCGGATCGTCAAAGTCGATTGCCACCAAAGCGATATCCATTATCTCATCGAAAGACGGGACACCTTTGCCTTTATCAAGTGGTATCAGATTTCCAAGTTGCTCGGTGAGATTTTACAGTTTTTCGTAGTTTAGATCGAGTCTGTTCTTCATACCTACAGTCCACGAAAAAGCCACACAAAAAAATTAGGGTTAGTTCATCATATCCGAACCAATCTGAGCCTTTGCATAATCTTTTTAGGCTTTTGCTTTGTTGAATTTGCGGTTGCATCGTCATGTCTAGTTGCTGGTCTTAGAGTCTAGTCTTTTAGAGTTTCAAGTTCTGGTCATAAGTTGTCACGCCGCCGCCGCACCATCATCATCGCCCCTGCCATCTACCACCGCCGCTTATCCGCCACCGCTTCGAATCCGTATCCATATACCACCACCGCTGTCATATACCACCACCGCTGCCATCTACTGATGAGGACATGACTACCTTGGATATGACCAAAAATATTGCATATATGCATATTTGTCAGGTGATTTCTAGTGCAAACTATTCAATAATCTATTTATGTTATCCAGAACAAAAATACTTCACACACTTTTGTGTTTTGTCTAATTGCAGGTGCACGGGACATTTGTACAATCCACATATGAAGATAAGGAAGAAAGAGATGTTTATTTGCTGTCCAAAAAGTTCTCTCACGACACTTTTGGCCCAAGAGAAGATAGAGTCCAAGTCTCTCACGTTCTGGATTCAGATTCGGACTGCACAGACACACCTGACTCAAAACGGACACAAGTTTTTCACACGGACTCCGAATTGGGTGATTCTTTTTTTGTTGGAAACTAGATTTCGTGCACTTTCCAACCCAATTGGAATCACCTTCAAATTCGTCCGGAGCGTTGAGTTGTGGACGAAACAATCTGATGCTGCAGCAGAATCCGAGTCAAACTACAAGTCCAAAGGTGTTACATCACCTCCACTTGGGCCCATTGGCCTTGTACGACCTAGATTTAGTTTTAGGCTGCCTTGGGACGTCCTCCCACCTCCTTGGCCGCCACCCCTTGCTCCTATATAAGTAGATCCATCTAGTAGCTTTTCCTTGGGATTTGTTTAGTTAAAAGTTAGCCAACGCAACTTCGTGTACTTCGTTTGTGTCCAACGACCAGACCAAGACCGCTTACGGATCCCCACCATTATCAATACCTCATATATATTTGCAATATTCAGATTGCTTTATCATATTCTTGCTCGTTCTTCGATTGCTTGCAGGAGTAGACCTTCGTGGTCAGGTTGACCGTGCTTCCGGCATCGTCAGTAACCTCAGGAGATTGGTTTAGCGATTGCTAAGGCGCAACGTCGTGCACGTTTGTAGTCGGATCATCAAAGTCGTCTCCACCAAATCGATAGTTATCATCTCATCGAAAGATCGGGACACCCTCGCCTCTATCAAGTGGTATCAGTTTTCAGGTTGCTCGGTGAGAATTTCCAGTTTTCCTAGATTAGATTTATTTTCTTACCTATTTTCCAAGAAAAAGCCACAAAAAAGAGTTATATCTATTCATCCTTGGTCCAAGCCAGTCTTAGCCTTTGCAATTTTCTTTTCATTGCTTGCATAGTTGAATTATCGGTTGCATCGTCGTGTCGAGTTGCTGGTCTTAGTGTCTAGTTCCTTTAGAGTTTCGAGTTCTGTTCACATTAGTCACGCAGCCGCTGCATCATTATCCCATCCGCTGTCCACCATCCAATCCACCAATTTCCACCACGTGCTATGCACTGTTTATTGTCATAATCATAGTTGAGGTCACTCACATCTTCGCCTGATCAAATCTGCATCTTATCTAGTTTGTCTTGGAAAGAGGGAGAAAAAGAAGATTAAAAAAAAGAGAGAAAAAAGGAAAGAAAAAAAAGAAAAAGAGGGAGAAGAAAAAGAAAAAAAAAGCGTGAGAAAAAAAAGAGAGAAGAAAAAAAATTGGATCTATCTAGAATCAATCTCGTACCTGAATTCGGATTGGAATCTGTTTTGCGCACTGTTCAGTAAAACAGGTGTATCTTCCTCATACGAAGTCCGTTTTGGCTCCGTGAGTACTCAAATTGAAGATAGCGACGAGCCGCATCTAAATAGTTGCAGTAGCAAGTTCAATATTTGACACCTCAAAATCGGCTTCTAAATAGGTCTTTTTGCCCTCCGAAGTTCGTGAACACAGCTTGTTCCAATTTTTCAGGCCAGTTTTAGAATTCTTTGACTCCTCATATCAACTCGGAATTGAGTGATTCTTTTTGCATTGGAAAGCTTGAGTTAGTAGCATTCTTTGAAAGAATTTATCAGAAAATTGTCTCAAACTTTTCAAGAGGAAAGTTGGAGAGAGAGTTGTTGTATATCCTGCTTGCCAGTTGTTTTTCATCATTATCTTCACTGCCGTTGTGATCTTCACTTATATCTTGCTGTCAAGAGCTACTTAGTATCCTTCATTGATGCTAGTTGTGCTACGCCGTGACCTTATTAGTGTTCTAGGCTCGCGTCTCTAGTCCGGTCTAGCCTAGGACCAGCACAGTACCGTCGTTGAGCGTTTATTCAACATTGCATCTTTGAATTGATTATTGCTAATCTTTTGCTACCATATATAGCCAACCCAGCTCCACATATTTCTACACCGTGTATACATACGCTCCCCTGGCAATCGCTTTACTCAATATTCGGAGTTACTTGACACCGCTGGTTGCCGATCACCGCCTGCTGCATGGTAAGAACTTGTAAGACATTGATATTTGCTTTACTGTGAGCGTTTTACCACCACATCCTAGTAGTTATAGGAACATTATTTTTGGGTTTTGTTTCTTGTTCTACTAATTATGACAGGATCCAGAGTCAATTCATGGGCTTTGTCGATCGCGGGAGACGTGCCACCACCTTTGCAAATACCACAACCGTCACGAGAGGTGCACAAACATCCAAATGCACATGATCAGGTTAATGTATCTATACCACCATTTAATGGCCGTTTTAAACCTGCTTTATATATTGAATGGGAGTTCGACATAAAAAATATATTTGCTTCCCATAATTTCGATGAACATGAAAAGGTTAAGGTTGCGGTTGATTCTTTCACTGGTTATGCTTTGGTTTGGTGGAGTGAATATTGTCGGTTACACCCTGATTATATACCTACTACTTGGGATGATTTGAAACTTGCCATGCGACATACTTTCGTCCCTGCTTATTATACTCGTGACATGATTAAGAAGTTGCAACACTTAAAACAAGGTAGTGAAACTGTAACAAAATATTATGATGATTTACAAACTACCTTGTTGCATTCCTCTTTAGAAGAAAGTGAAGATGATTTTATGGATAGATTTTGGGGAGGATTAAACTGTGATATTCAAGAGATACTAATTCATGAAGAGTGTTATCCTATGGACCATTTGTTTCATCTTGCTTGCAAAGCTGAACAGGAAATAAAACGACATGTTGGCCACGAGGAGAACAAGCGCACGGTGCACATTCCAAGAGTTGATATGATTGTTCCTTCAACTACTAGGCATACTATGACAACCACATCCGTTGTTGTCAGGACTACATCACCTCCACCATGTGACACATCGCCCCCGAGAGTGGCTACATCATCTGAGTTGATCATAAGAGGTAATGACAAAGGTACTGATCTTCCATCTCTACATGAGAATGATGAATGCCTTGTCAATTTGAATGCACCATCTGATGAGCTAGCCACTACTTTGATCACACCACCTATTTTAGAGGACTACGTTGATAATTTGACTTTGCCATGTGATCAAACAACTGAAATACCAACAATTTTGAGTGCACCCATTGAATTAACTATTGATGCAAAAGAACCAATGTTTAATCATTTTGATATGACCTCTAATCTTGGTGATGATTCTGTGTTGAATGACTTATTGCATGTTTGCTTATTTAAGCATGTTGTAGCATGTAAATTTGATGCAAGTAAGGTTTATTCACCAATGTTGGGATGGTTTAATGATGAACATTGTCAATCTTTTGAAATGAATAAGAGCTTCACTTATATGTGCAAACTGAGTTGCAATATTTTCATGCCTTCTACTTCTTGTGCTAATTTTTTGGCTTTAGATTTTATGAACTATGCAAGTTACTCATCTATTCATGTGTCATATATGCAAAAATCAAGGGAAGTAAAAATGGATGACATATACATATACAACATGTACACCTTGTCTCTTTTGTTAGCCACATTTCAGATTAACCAACGCCGAGGACGGCTTTATTTTCAAGAAGGCGAGGATGATGAGGACATGACTACCTTGGATATGACCAAAAATATTGCATATATGCATATTTGTCAGGTGATTTCTAGTGCAAACTATTCAATAATCTATTTATGTTATCCAGAACAAAAATACTTCACACACTTTTGTGTTTTGTCTAATTGCAGGTGCACGGGACATTTGTACAATCCACATATGAAGATAAGGAAGAAAGAGATGTTTATTTGCTGTCCAAAAAGTTCTCTCACGTCACTTTTGGCCCAAGAGAAGATAGAGTCCAAGTCTCTCACGTTCTGGATTCAGATTCGGACTGCACAGACACACCTGACTCAAAACGGACACAAGTTTTTCATACGGACTCCGAATTGGGTGATTCTTTTTTTATTGGAAACTAGATTTCGTGCACTTTCCAACCCAATTGGAATCACCTTCAAATTCGTCCGGAGCGTTGAGTTGTGGACGAAACAATCTGATGCTGCAGCAGAATCCGAGTCAAACTACAAGTCCAAAGGTGTTACATCACCTCCACTTGGGCCCATTGGCCTTGTACGACCTAGATTTAGTTTTAGGCTGCCTTGGGACATCCTCCCACCTCCTTGGCCGCCACCCCTTGCTCCTATATAAGTAGATCCATCTAGTAGCTTTTCCTTGGGATTTGTTTAGTTAAAAGTTAGCCAACGCAACTTCGTGTACTTCGTTTGTGTCCAACGACCTGACCAAGACCGCTTACGGATCCCCACCATTATCAGTACCTCATATATATTTGCAATATTTAGATTGCTTTATCATATTCTTGCTCGTTCTTCGATTGCTTGCAGGAATAGACCTTCGTGGTCAGGTTGACCGTGCTTCCGGCATCGTTAGTAACCTCAGGAGATTGGTTTAGCGATTGCTAAGGCGCAACGTCATGCACGTTTGTAGTCGGATCATCAAAGTCGTCTCCACCAAATCGATAGTTATCATCTCATCGAAAGATCCGGACACCCTCGCCTCTATCATCTACTACCATATATCCACCACCAATCCGAGTTCTTGTCATATTAGGTTTGTTTTCGAGATCCATCTAGATTCCGATTCGTGTTTCCTTGCCGGAGTAGGTTCCGGAAAAAAAAAGAGTCCGGAAACCACCCTCCGTTTAGGCCCAAAATTTTTCGAAAACGCATTTTTCGAAAAAAATTCTGGCTATCCTATTTTTAGGTGTTTCTGAGTGTTTTGAGACAGGTGCCATTATAGGAAGTTTTTTTGACCCGTTTCCAGTTTTTGGGTCCGGGCAGTCGAAAAAAAAATATTGGTCGAAAAAATTCCGTGCCCATCCTGTCAGTTTGACCTAGGAAGAGTTTTGAGACACTCGCCATTATAGTGATTTTTCGCAAAAAAAAAGCAGCGCACAAAAAAAAATAGCGCAAAATAAAAAGAGCGAAAAAAAAATCCAGAGCGTGCTTTTTCCCTTGTTTACGTGCCGCGCCGTGATTTTGTTGGTGTTCTAGGCTCGCGTCTCTAGCACAGTCTAGCCTAGGACCAGCACAGTACTGTCGTTGAGCGTTTATTTAACTTTGCATCTCTGAATTTGATGAGGACATCAATACCATTGTTACACCCACAGGCCCTGCTGCTATACATACTGGACCAATTACTAGAGCTCGCGCACGCCAACTAAATTACCAGGTACTTTCGTTTCTTGGTAATGATTCTAATGTTCATGAGAATATGATGCTGCCTAAATTGGATACATTTGTTTTGCTTACAAATAAAGGGCCTAGCTTGGAGAAGGATGAACATTGGAGCAAGAACAAGCATGGAGATGATGGCATGCGCAAGGGGAACAAGAACGGAGTTACAAGTGATGATTTCAGGACTTTGAAGCCACCATAATGGGTGCAGGAAACCTTGGACGAAATATACAAGATGCCACTTCATAAATTTCGTCCCGAGGCTATTTTAGGTGCTGCGTCACCTTATTATTGGGCCAGGCCCATGTAATTTCGAAATACATAAGTATAGGCTATTTTTAGAGTCCGTATGTGTGGGGAAACAAGAGATAGGGTGGATTTCGGACCCCTCCACCAAGGGAGACAAAGGCGTCACAGAACCCCACCTTGATCAATAAACCTTTCATCTTATATTCGCAATATCCAGATTGCAATCTCAGTTTCTTGCTTGTTCTTCGTTTGCTCGCAGGAAACAGACCCTCGTGGTCAGGTTGATCGTGCTCCAGCGTGGTCAATAACCTCTCGGAGTTGGTTTAGCGATTGCTAAGGCGCGACGTCCTCGCACGTTCGTAGTCGGATCGTCAAAGTCGACTTTGACCAAAGCGATATCCATCATCTCATCGAAAGACGGGACACCTTTGCCTCTATCAGAATTGATTATTGCTGACCCTTTTAGCTACCATATTATAAGCCTTCCCAGCTCCACATACATCTACGTCGTGCGTTTGACTCTCCCTGGTAATCGCTCTATCCAAGCTTTGAGAGTTTTTGACTACAACGGTTGCTGATCACCGCCTGCTGCTGCGTAAGAACTGGTAAGAATTTGAGATTTGCTTGACGGATTTGTGACACCCACCACCACCTCTTGTTAGTAGTCTGTAGGATCATATTCTTGTGTGTTTCTATTGCTGCTAACCATGCCAGGATCACAAGCCGACGAGACTGACTGGGAGAACATGACGAATAAGGATTTGCATGATAAACTTCAGCAAATGATGAGTGGACAGGTGCACGATGTGCTAAACAGATTTGAAGAGGCCATGGAGAAGATAAATGGCATGGAGAAGACGTTCGAAACAAAGCTCGATAACAAGTTTAATGAATTGCTCGCGCGTCTTCCACCACCACCACCCGCTGCATCTAACGCACCTCTCCAACAACAACAACAACGACTACCTCCACGTCGCGAAACAGATCTCCGTCGAGCGAGCCGTGTTCCTCTTGCGTTTGGCCAAACTGTTGGTGCTGCTGTTGATACTTCTGTGGCTCCTGCTGTTGATGCGGAGGAGGATGATTATGTGGAAGATTACGAGGATGAGGTTGCTCAAAATCAGAACTACGTGCAACCACCTGCACCACAACCACCAGGTCGTCCACATGCAAATAATCACAATGGTAGGGCTTTCCCTCAGGTACGAGATCATGACCATCTTCCTAAACTGAAATTGAATGTTCCACCTTTCGAGGGTAGATATGTTCCTGATATGTATCTTACTTGGGAGTTAGAAACTGAACAACGATTTAAATGTTTACAATATCCCGAGGAGAGACGGGTTGCCGCTGCTGTTTGTGCTTTCACTAGTTTTGCATGTGTATGGTGGTCTGAACATTGTAGATTATATCCTATTCCAACTACTTGGGCTGCTTTGAAAACTGCTATGCGTACTCGTTGGGTTCCACCATATTATCAACATGAATTGCTTCAGAAATTACAACGGTTAAGACAAGGAAAAAATTCTGTAGAAGAATATTATCAGGAATTACAAACTGGCATGATTAGATGTGGTATTGTTGAGGAGAATGAAGCTATGCTTGCACGTTTTCTGGGTGGATTAAATAGAGAGATTCAGACCATTCTAGACTATAAGGAGTATGCTAATATCACTCGTTTATTCCTTGCTTGTAAAGCTGAACGTGAAGTGCAGGATCGACAAGCATTGGCGCGAACTAACTTTTCTGCAGGCCGACCTTCATCATGGACACCGCGTGCATCTTCTACTTCAACTGCACCAGCACCTCAATCAGGTGTCTCCTCCAGTCGTGATACAAGAAAACAGGCACAACCACCATTATCTGCCAAGAGCGCACCTGCTGGGCCTGCACAGAGTTCTGCTTCTTCCATGGCATCAACAGGGCACACAAGTGATATTATTTGTCGTCGTTGTAAGGGAGGAGGTCATTATGCGAGAGAATGCAAATCTCCGCGTGTGATGATTGCTACCGCGGATGGTGGATATGAGTCCGCTAGTGACTATGATGAGGAGACTTTGGCTCTTATTACACGTGAAGAACATGGTGGAGATGATTCTGATCATGGGACGCAATACATGGCTCCTGAAGACGCTGACAGGTATGAATGTTTAGTTGCTCAACGTGTTTTGAGTGTGCAGGTCACACAAGCTGAGCAAAATTAGAGGCACAATTTGTTCCATACCAAGGGAGTTGTGAAAGAACGTTCTGTGTGCGTCATCATAGATGGAGGGAGCTGCAACAACTTGGCTAGCATGGAGATGGTGGAGAAGCTTTCTCTCACCACAAGACCACATCCACATCCTTACTACATCCAATGGTTCAACAACAGCGGCAAGGTTAAGGTAACACGTACTATTCGTGTGCATTTTAGTATCTCTACATATGCTGACTATGTTGATTGTGATGTGGTACCTATGCAAGCATGTTCCTTATTACTTGGTAGACCATGGCAATTTGATAAAAATTCTGTACACCATGGTAGAAACAATCACTATACTCTTGTTCATAAGGATAAAAATATTACTTTGCTTCCAATGACTCCTGATTCCATTTTGAAAGATGATATTAATAGAGCTAATAAAGGAAAACAGGAGACGAATAAGAGTGAAAATCAGATTGTGGCAAAAGAATTTGAGCAACAAATGAAGCCTAATAATAAACCATCTAGTGTTGCTTCTGAAATTAAATTGAAAAGTGCATGTTTATTTGCCACCAAATCTGATATTGATGAGCTAGATTTCAGCAAATCTGTTTGCTATGCTTTTGTGTGCAAAGAGGCATTATTTTCATTCGAGGACGTGCCTTCCTCTTTGCCTCCTGCTGTCACTAACATTTTGCAGGAGTTCGCTGACGTCTTTCCACAAGACGTGCCACCGGGATTACCGCCTATTCGAGGGATTGAGGATCAGATTGACTTAATTCCCGGTGCTTCACTGCCAAACCATGCACCATACCGTACCAATCCAGAGGAGACGAAGGAGATTATGCGTCAAGTACAAGAGCTTCTCGACAAAGGTTATATACGCGAATTCCTTAGTCCTTGTGTTGTTCCTATTATTCTAGTGCCGAAAAAGGATGGTACATCACGTATGTGTGTTGATTGTAGAGGCATTAATAATATTACTATTCGTTATCGTCATCCTATTCCTAGGCTAGATGATATGCATGATGATTTGAGTGGCTCTACAATATTCTCCAAAGTTGATTTGCGTAGTGGATACCATCAAATTCGTATGAAATTGGGAGATGAATGGAAAACAGCATTCAAAACTAAGATTGGATTATATGAGTGGTTAGTCATGCCTTTTGGGTTAACTAATGCACCTAGTACTTTCATGAGATTAATGAACGAAGTTTTACGTGCTTTCATTGGACGATTTGTGGTAGTTTACTTTGATGACATATTGATTTATAGCAGATCTTTGGAAGAACATTTGGAACATTTACGTGCTGTTTTTATTGCTCTACGTGATGCATGTTTGTTTGGTAACCTTGGGAAGTGCACCTTTTGCACCGACCGAGTATCTTTTCTTGGCTATGTTGTTACTCCACAGGGAATTGAAGTTGATAAAGCCAAGATTGAAGCTATTGAGAGTTGGCCGCAACCCAAAACGGTCACACAAGTGAGGAGTTTTCTTGGCCTCGCTGGATTCTATAGGCGTTTTGTGAGAGATTTCAGCACCATTGCTGCACCTCTCAATGAGCTTACAAAGAAAGATGTGCCTTTTCTGTGGGGTACCGCACAGGAAGAAGCCTTCACGGTATTGAAAGATAAGTTGACACATGCTCCTTTACTCCAACTTCCTGATTTTAATAAGACTTTTGAGCTTGAATGTGATGCTAGTGGAATTGGATTAGGAGGTGTGTTATTACAAGATGGCAAACCTGTTGCATACTTTTCTGAAAAATTGAGTGGGCCTAGTCTGAATTATTCTACTTATGATAAAGAATTATATGCTCTTGTTCGGACTTTAGAAACATGGCAACATTATTTATGGCCCAAAGAATTTGTTATACATTCTGATCATGAATCTTTGAAACATATTAAAAGTCAAGCTAAACTGAATCGTAGACATGCTAAATGGGTTGAACTCATTGAGACTTTCCCTTATGTCATTAAACACAAGAAGGGAAAAGAAAATGTTATTGCTGATGCATTGTCTCGCCGCTATACTATGCTTTCACAACTTGACTTCAAAATTGATAGAGGCAAAGGTGTCCCGTCTTTCGATGAGATGGTGGATTTCGCTTTGGTGGAAGTCGACTTTGACGATCCGACTACGAACGTGCGAGGACGTCGCGCCTTAGCAATCGCTAAACCAACTCCGAGAGGTTATTGACCACGCCGGAGCACGATCAACCTGACCACGAGGGTCTGTTTCCTGCGAGCAAACGAAGAACAAGCAAGAAACTAAGATTGCAATCTGGATATTGCGAATATAAGATGAAAGCTTTATTGATCAAGGTGGGGTTCTGTGACGCCTTTGTCTGGTCGTTGAACACAAACGAAGTACGCGAAGTTGCAGCTATGGCGAACTTTTAATCTAAACAAAACCCAAAGTCTAAACGATGCCCTAAGGGCTGTATATATGGAGGAAGAGGGGGAGAATTTCGTGGCCCTTGGTGGAGGGGTCCGAAATCAACCCTATCTCTTGTTTCCCCACACATATGGACTCTAAAAATAGCCTATACTTATGTATTTCGAAATTACATGGGCCTGGCCCAATAATAAGGTGACGCAGCACCTAAAATAGCCTCGGGACGAAATTTATGAAGTGGCGTCTTGTATATTTCGTCCAAGGCTTCATGCACCCATTATGGTGGCTTCAAAGTCCTGAAATCATCACTTGTAACTCCGTTCTTGTTTCCCTTGCGCATGCCATCATCTCCATGCTTGTTCTTGCTCCAATGTTCATCCTTCTCCAAGCTAGGCCCTTCATTTGTAAGCAAAACAAATGTATCCAATTTAGGCAGCATCATATTCTCATGAACATTAGAATCATTACCAAGAAACGAAAGTACCTGGTAATTTAGTTGGCGTGCACGAGCTCTAGTAATTGGTCCAGTATGTATAGCAGCAGGGGCTGTGGGTGTAACAATTGTATTGATGTCCTCATCATTAGTCATGCCTTTTGGGTTAACTAATGCACCTAGTACTTTCATGAGATTAATGAACGAAGTTTTACGTGCTTTCATTGGACGATTTTATGGTAGTTTACTTTGATGACATATTGATTTATAGCAGATCTTTGGAGGAACATTTGGAACATTTACGTGCTGTTTTTATTGCTCTACGTGATGCACGTTTGTTTGGTAACCTTGGGAAGTGCACCTTTTGCACCGACCGAGTATCTTTTCTTGGCTATGTTGTTACTCCACAGGGAATTGAAGTTGATAAAGCCAAGATTGAAGCCATTGAGAGTTGGCCGCAGCCCAAAACGGTCACACAAGTGAGGAGTTTTCTTGGCCTCGCTGGATTCTATAGGCGTTTTGTGAGAGATTTCAGCACCATTGCTGCACCTCTCAATGAGCTTACAAAGAAAGATGTGCCTTTTCTTTGGGGTACCGCACAGGAAGAAGCCTTCACGGTATTGAAAGATAAGTTGACACATGCTCCTTTACTCCAACTTCCTGATTTTAATAAGACTTTTGAGCTTGAATGTGATGCTAGTGGAACTGGATTAGGAGGTGTGTTATTACAAGATGGCAAACCTGTTGCATACTTTTCTGAAAAATTGAGTGGGCCTAGTCTGAATTATTCTACTTATGATAAAGAATTATATGCTCTTGTTCGGACTTTAGAAACATGGCAACATTATTTATGGCCCAAAGAATTTGTTATACATTCTGATCATGAATCTTTGAAACATATTAAAAGTCAAGCTAAACTAAATCGTAGACATGCTAAATGGGTTGAATTCATTGAGACTTTTCCTTATGTCATTAAACACAAGAAGGGAAAAGAAAATGTTATTGCTGATGCATTGTCTCGCCGCTATACTATGCTTTCACAACTTGACTTCAAAATATTTGGTTTGGAGACCATCAAAGATCAATATGTGCATGATGCTGATTTTAAAGATGTAATGCAGAATTGAAAAGAAGGAAGAATGTGGAACAAGTTCGTCGTTAACGATGGATTTGTGTTTCGTGCTAACAAGCTATGCATTCCAGCTAGCTCCGTTCGTCTTTTGTTGTTGCAGGAGGCGCATGGAGGAGGATTAATGGGACACTTTGGCGTGAAGAAGACGGAGGACGTACTTGCTACACATTTCTTTTGGCCAAAGATGAGACGGGATGTTGAGCGTTTTATTGCTCGCTGCACTACATGTCAAAAAGCTAAGTCACGACTCAATCCTCATGGTTTATATATGCCTTTGCCTGTACCTAGTGTTCCTTGGGAGGATATATCTATGGACTTTGTTTTAGGTTTACCTCGAACAAAGAAGGGGAGGGATAGCATATTTGTTGTCGTGGATAGATTCTCGAAAATGGCACACTTTATACCATGTCATAAAAGCGATGATGCTATTAACGTTGCTGATTTGTTCTTTCGTGAAATTATTCGCTTGCATGGTGTGCCAAATACTATTGTTTCAGATCGTGATACTAAATTTCTTAGCCACTTTTGGAGATGTTTATGGGCTAAGTTGGGGACTAAACTGCTTTTTAGTACTACCTGTCACCCCCAAACTGATGGACAAACTGAAGTAGTCAATAGAACGTTGTCTACTATGCTTAGGGCTGTTTTGAAGAATAATAAGAAAATGTGGGAGGAATGCTTGCCTCATATTGAATTTGCTTATAATCGTTCATTGCATTCTACTACTAAGATGTGCCCTTTTGAAGTTGTGTATGGTTTCCTACCTCGTGCACCTATTGATTTGTTGCCTCTTCCATCTTCGGAGAAGGTTAATTTTGATGCTAAACAACATGCTGAATTGATTTTAAAAATGCATGAGTTAACTAAGGAAAACATTGAGAGTATGAATGCTAAATATAAACTTGCTGGAGATAAGGGTAGAAAACATGTTGTGTTTGCACCTGGAGATCTTGTTTGGTTACATTTGCGTAAGGATAGATTTCCTGATTTGCGCAAATCAAAGATAATGCCACGTGCTGATGGTCCCTTTAAGGTGTTAGAGAACATAAATGATAATGCATATAAACTTGAGCTGCCTGCAGATTTTGGGGTTAGTCCCACTTTTAACATTGCAGATTTGAAGCCTTATTTGGGTGAGGAAGATGAACTTCCGTCGAGGATGACTTTATTTCAAGAAGGGGAGGATGATGAGGACATCAATACAATTGTTACACCCACAGCCCCTGCTGCTATAAATACTGGACCAATTACTAGAGCTCGCGCACGCCAACTAAATTACCAGGTACTTTCGTTTCTTGGTAATGATTCTAATGTTCATGAGAATATGATGCTGCCTAAATTAGATACATTTGTTTTGCTTACAAATGAAGGGCCTAGCTTGGAGAAGGATGAACATTGGATTAAGAACAAGCATGGAGATGATGGCATGTGCAAGGGGAACCAGTACGGAGTTACAAGTGATGATTTCAGGACTTTGAAGCCACCATAATGGGTGCATGAAGCCTTGGACGAAATATACAAGATGCCACTTCATAAATTTCGTCCCGAGGCTATTATAGGTGCTGCGTCACCTTATTATTGGGCCAGGCCCATGTAATTTCGAAATACATAAGTATAGGCTATTTTTAGAGTCCGTATGTGTGGGGAAACAAGAGATAGGGTGGATTTCGGACCCCTCCACCAAGGGTCACGAAACTCCCCCCCCCCCTCTTCCTCCATATATACAGCCCTTAGGGCATCGTTTAGACTTTGGGTTTTGTTTAGATTAAAAGTTTGCCATAGCTGCAACTTCGCGTACTTCGTTTGTGTTCAACGACCAGACAAAGGCGTCACAGAACCCCACCTTGATCAATAAAGCTTTCATCTTATATTCACAATATCCAGATTGCAATCTCAGTTTCTTGCTTGTTCTTCGTTTGCTCGCAGGAAACAGACCCTCGTGGTCTGGTTGGTCGTGCTCCGGCGTGGTCAATAACCTCTCGGAGTTGGTTTAGCGATTGCTAAGGCGCGACGTCCTCGCACATTCGTAGTCGGATCGTCAAAGTCGACTGCCACCAAAGCGATATCCATCATCTCATCGAAAGACGGGACACCTTTTCCTTTATCATAAAGTATGCAATGGCTCATTTTTCTTGCATCAAAACTCCGCTAATTCCGGTAGCACTTGCATCACAATGAACCCCAAAAGTTTTGTCAAAGTTGGTCAAAGCAAGAATCGGAGCATGAGTAAGCAAAGACTTGAGCTCATCAAAAGCGGTAGATTGCAAATATCCCCAAACAAAAGGAGCATTCTTCTTACTCAAGGCATGCAAAGGAGCGGCAATAGTGCTAAAATCTTTCACAAAGCGACGATAAAAACCTGCAAGGCCAAGAAAGCTACGCACTTGTTGCAAATTGGTGGGTTGGGGCCAAGTTTTAATTGCTTCAGTTTTAGATTCATCAACATGGACACCCTTGGAAGAGACAACGAACCCCAAGAAAACCAACTTGTCAACTCCAAATGTGCACTTTTTCATGTTGGCATAAAGACGTTCCTTGCGAAGCGTTTGCAAAACAGCCCTAACATGCTTTAGATGCTCTTTCATGGATTTGCTGAACACAAGAATATCATCAAAGTAAACCACAAAAAACACTCCAATATAAGGTCGAAGCACAAAATGCATAAGACACATGAAAGTTCCGGGAGCTTCCGATAAACCCATAGGCATAACCAACCACTCGTACAAGCCAAATTTGGTTTTGAAAGCGGTTTTCGTTTCATCACCTTCTTGTATGCGGATTTGATAATAACCAGTTTTAAGATCTATTTTTGAGAAAATGGTGGCACCGCTAAGTTCATCAAGCATATCATCTAAGCGAGGAATGGGATTCCTATAATGCACGGTAATAGCATTGATAGGTCTAGAACCCGAGCACATGCGAAAACTATTGTCTTGCATGGGCACAAGTATAACGGGAATGGCACAAGGGCTTAAGCTTTCACGTACATGACCGTTGTCGATTAGTTGTTGTACTTGCCGTTGGATATCCTTAGTTTCTTCGGGGTTGACGCGGTATGGAGCTTTGTTTGGTAGGGGCGCTCCAGGGATGAGGTCGATTCAATGCTCAATGCCTCGTAGAGGAGGTAGACCCGAAGGTAGCTCATCAGGGAAAACATCTTGGAATTCCTGCAAAAGAGATTGAAACACTAAAGGTAGATCGTGAGAGGTGCTAGTTTTTGGTTCTCCATCCTTGCACACAAGGACAAAGTGCATAAAACTCGATGGGTTCTCACACACTTCTCTCATCTCACTTTTGGTGGAAAATAGGACTAAGTTTTTCTTGTCGCTCATCGTGGAGGCACTCGGTTTTGGCTTGTGGCACTCACTCTGGATCACTTTCTCACTCTTCTCTCCATGATGGGTGGCTTGCTTGTCGGCTATCACTTGACTAGGAGACATAGGTCGTAGCACATACTCCTTCCCTTTCATCTTGAAGCTATAGTGACTGGTACGCCCATTGTGGATGATGCCGCGGTCGAATTGCCATGGACGACCAAGAAGGAGGTGGCAAACGGACATCAGGACGACATCGCACTCCAAAGTGTCCTCATATGCACCAATTTTGAAGGAGACTTGGACCGTATGCTCAACTCGTATAGTGCCGGAATCGCTTAGCCATTGGACCTTGTATGGGTGTTGGTGCTTCATCTTGACCAATTGTAGCTTGGAGCATAGTTCTTCACTTGCCAAGTTGTGACAACTACCTCCATCGATGATGACCTTGACGGACCGTCCATTGATGCCAGCCTTTGTGTGGAAGATGTGGCATCTTTGGTCTTCCTCTTGTTGATGTTGAAGAGTCAAGACTTTGGAGACAACGAGAGCGGTGCTCGAATCCTCATCACAAAAGACTTGATCATCTTCATCCTCGTTCACGCGCCGGTGCATGGCCACTTGCTCAAGGGTTTCCATCTCCTCTTCACTCATGGAGTCATAGGTTCCATCATCGTTGAGGATCATGGTGCGCTTGTTTGTGCATTCGTAGGACTTGTGGCCTCGTGATGAGGACATGACTACCTTGGATACGACCAAAAATATTGCATACATGCATATTTGTCAGGTGATTTCTAGTGCAAACTATTCAATAAACTATGCGACAACTTGGCTAGCATGGAGATGGTGGAGAAGCTTTGTCTCACCACAAGACCACATCCACATCTGATGAGGACATCAATACAATTGTTACACCCACAGCCCCTGCTGCTATACATACTGGACCAATTACTAGAGCTCGTGCACGCCAACTAAATTACCAGGTACTTTCGTTTCTTGGTAATGATTCTAATGTTCATGAGAATATGATGCTGCCTAAATTGGATACATTTGTTTTGCTTACAAATGAAGGGCCTAGCTTGGAGAAGGATGAACATTGGAGCAAGAACAAGCATGGAGATGATGGCATGCGCAAGGGGAACAAGAACGGAGTTACAAGTGATGATTTCAGGACTTTGAAGCCACCATAATGGGTGTATGAAGCCTTGGACGAAATATACAAGATGCCACTTCATAAATTTCGTCCCGAGGCTATTTTAGGTGCTGCGTCACCTTATTATTGGGCCAAGCCCATGTAATTTCGAAATACATAAGTATAGGCTATTTTTAGAGTCCGTATGTGTGGGGAAACAAGAGATAGGGTTGATTTCGGACCCCTCCACCAAGGGCCACGAAATTCCCCCCTCTTCCTCCATATATACAGCCCTTAGAGCATCGTTTAGACTTTGGATTTTGTTTAGATTAAAAGTTCGCCATAGCTGCAACTTCGCGTACTTCGTTTGTGTTCAACGACCAGACAAAGGCGTCACAGAACCCCACCTTGATCAATAAAGCTTTCATCTTATATTCGCAATATCCAGATTGCAATCTCAGTTTCTTGCTTGTTCTTCGTTTGCTCGCAGGAAACAGACCCTCGTGGTCAGGTTGATCGTGCTCCGGCGTGGTCAATAACCTCTCGGAGTTGGTTTAGCGATTGCTAAGGCGCGACGTCCTCGCACGTTTGTAGTCGGATCGTCAAAGTCGACTGCCACCAAAGCGATATCCATCATCTCATCGAAAGATGGGACACCTTTGCCTCTATCAACATCCTTACTACATCCAATGGTTCAACGAAAGCGGCAACGTTAAGGTAACACGTACTGTTCCTGTGCATTTTAGTATCTCTACATATGCTGATTATGTTGATTGTGATATGGTACCTATGCAAGCATGTTCCTTATTACTTGGTAGACCATGGCAATTTGACAAAAATTCTGTACACCATGGTAGAAACAATCAGTATACTCTTGTTCATAACGATAAAAATATTACTTTGCTTCCTATGACTCCTGATTCCATTTTGAAAGATGATATTAATAGAGCTAATAAAGCAAAACGGGAGAAGAATAAGAGTGAAAATCAGATTGTAGCAAAAGAATTTGAGCAACAAATGAAGTGATAGAGGCGAGGGTGTCCCGATCTTTCGATGAGATGATAACTATCGATTTGGTGGAGACGACTTTGACGATCCGACTACAAACGTGCACGACGTTGCGCCTTAGCAATCGCTAAACCAATCTCCTGAGGTTACTGACGATGCCAGAAGCACAGTCAGCCTGACCACGAAGGTCTATTCCTGCAAGCAATCGAAGAACGAGCAAGAATATGATAAAGCAATCTGAATATTGCAAATATATATGAGGTATTGATAATGGTGGGGATCCGTAAGCGGTCTTGGTCTGGTCGTTGGACACAAACGAAGTACACGAAGTTGCAATGGCTAACTTTTAACTAAACAAATCCCCAGGAAAAAGCTACTAGATGGATCTACTTATATAGAAGCAAGGGGTGGCAGCAAAGGAGGTGGAAGGACGTCCCAAGGCAGCCTAAAACTAACCCTAGGTCGTACAAGGCTCATGGGCCCAAGTGGAGGTGATGCAACACCTTTGGGCTTGTAGTTTGACTCGGATTCTGCTGCAACGTCAGATTGTTTCGTCCGTAACTCAACGCTCGGGACGAATTTGAAGGTGATTCCAATTGGGTTGGAAAGTGCACGAAATCTAGTTTCCAGCAAAAAAAAATCACCCAATTCGGATTCCGTATGAAAAAGTTGTGTGCGTTTTGAGTCAGGTATGTCTGTGCAGTCCGAATCTGAATCCAGAACGTGAGAGACTTGGACTCTATCTTCTCTTGGTCCAAAAGTGATGTGAGAGAACTTTTTGGACAGCAAATAAACATCTCTTTCTTCCTTATCTTCATATGTGGATTGTACAAATGTCCCATACACCTGCAATTAGACAAAACACAAAAGTGTGTGAAGTATTTTTGTTCTGGATAACATAAATAGATTATTGAATAGTTTGCACTAGAAATCACCTGACAAATATGCATATATGCAATATTTTTGGTCATATCCAAGGTAGTCATGTCCTCATCATCCTCCCCTTCTTGAAAATAAAGCCGTCCTCGGCGTTGCTTAATCTGAAATGTGGCTAACAAAGGAGACAAGGTGTACATGTTGTATATGTATATGTCATCCATTTTTACTTCCCTTGATTTTTGCATATATGACACATGAATAGATGAGTAACTTGCACAGTTCATAAAATCTAAAGCCAAAAAATTAGCACAAGAAGTAGAAGGCATGAAAATATTGCAACTCAGTTTGCACATATAAGTGAAGCTCTTATTCATTTCAAAAGATTGACAATGTTCATCATTAAACCATCCCAACATTGGTGAATAAACCTTACTTGCATCAAATTTACATGCTACAACATGCTTAAATAAGCAAACATGCAATAAGTCATTCAACACAGAATCATCACCAAGATTAGAGGTCATATCAAAATGATTAAACATTGGTTCTTTTGCATCAATAGTTAATTCAATGGGTGCACTCAAAATTGTTGGTATTTCGGTTGTTTGATCACATGGCAAAGTCAAATTATTAACGTAGTCCTCTAAAATAGGTGGTGTGATCAAAGTAGTGGGTAGCTCATCAGATGGTGCATTCAAATTGACAAGGCATTCATCATTCTCATGTAGAGATGGAAGATCATTACCTTTGTCATTACCTCTTATGATCAACTCAGATGATGTAGCCACTCTCGGGGGCGATGTGTCACATGGTGGAGGTGATGTAGTCTTGACAACAACGGATGTGGTTGTCATAGTATGCCTAGTAGTTGAAGGAACAATCATATCAACTCTTGGAATGTGCACCGTGCGCTTGTTCTCCTCGTGGCCAACACGTCGTTTTATTTCCTGTTCAGCTTTGCAAGCAAGATGAAACAAATGGTCCATAGGATAACACTCTTCATGAATTAGTATCTCTTGAATATCACGGTTTAATCCTCCCCAAAATCTATCCATAAAATCATCTTCACTTTCTTCTAAAGAGGAATGCAACAAGGTAGTTTGTAAATCATCATAATATTTTGTTACAGTGTCACTACCTTGTTTTAAGTGTTGTAACTTCTTAATCATGTCACGAGTATAATAAGCAGGGACGAAAGTATGTCGCATGGCAAGTTTCAAATCATCCCAAGTAGTAGGTATATAATCAGGGTGTAACCGACAATATTCACTCCACCAAACCAAAGCATAACCAGTGAAAGAACCAACCGCAACCTTAACCTTTTTATGTTCATCGAAATTATGGGAAGCAAATATATTTTTTATGTCGAACTCCCATTCAATATATAAAGCAGGTTTAAAACGGCCATTAAATGGTGGTATAGATACATTAACCTGATCATGTGCATTTGGATGTTTGTGCACCTCTCGTGACGGTTGTGGTATTTGCAAAGGTGGTGGCACGTCTCCCGCGATCGACAAAGCCCATGAATTGACTCTGGATCCTGTCATGATTAGTAGAACAAGAAACAAAACCCAAAAATAATGTTCCTATAACTACTAGGATGTGGTGGTATGATAGAGGCAAAGGTGTCCCGTCTTTCGATGAGATGGTGGATTTCGCTTTGGTGGAAGTCGACTTTGACGATCCGACTACGAACGTGCGAGGACGTCGCGCCTTAGCAATCGCTAAACCAACTCCGAGAGGTTATTGACCACGCCGGAGCACGATCAACCTGACCACGGGGGTCTGTTTCCTGCGAGCAAACGAAGAACAAGCAAGAAACTGAGATTGCAATCTGGATATTGCGAATATAAGATGAAAGCTTTATTGATCAAGGTGGGGTTCTGTGACGCCTTTGTCTGGTCGTTGAACACAAACGAAGTACGCGAAGTTGCAGCTATGGCGAACTTTTAATCTAAACAAAACCCAAAGTCTAAACGATGCCCTAAAGGCTGTATATATGAAGGAAGAGGGGGGGAATTTCGTGGCCCTTGGTGGAGGGGTCCGAAATCAACCCTATGTCTTGTTTCCCCACACATACGGACTCTAAAAATAGCCTATACTTATGTATTTCGAAATTACATGGGCCTGGCCCAATAATAAGGTGACGCAGCACCTAAAATAGCCTCGGGACGAAATTTATGAAGTGGCATCTTGTATATTTCGTCCAAGGCTTCATGCACCCATTATGGTGGCTTCAAAGTCCTGAAATCATCACTTGTAACTCCGTTCTTGTTCCCCTTGCGCATGCCATCATCTCCATGCTTGTTCTTGCTCCAATGTTCATCCTTCTCCAAGCTAGGCCCTTCATTTGTAAGCAACACAAATGTATCCAATTTAGGCAGCATCATATTCTCATGAACATTAGAATCATTACCAAGAAACGAAAGTACCTGGTAATTTAGTTGGCGTGCACGAGCTCTAGTAATTGGTCCAGTATGTATAGCAGCAGGGGCTGTGGGTGTAACAATTGTATTGATGTCCTCATCATCCTCCCCTTCTTGAAATGAAGTCGTCCTCGACGGAAGTTCATCTTCCTCACCCAAATAAGGCTTCAAATCTGCAATGTTAAAAGTGGGACTAACCCCAAAATCTGCAGGCAGCTCAAGTTTATATGCATTATCATTTATTTTCTCTAACACCTTAAAGGGACCATCAGCACGTGGCATTAACTTTGATTTGCGCAAATCAGGAAATCTATCCTTACGCAAATGTAACCAAACAAGATCTCCAGGTGCAAACACAACATGTTTTCTACCCTTATCTCCAGCAGGTTTATATTTAGCATTCATGCGCTCAATGTTTTCCTTAGTTAACTCATGCATTTTTAAAATCAATTCAGCACGTTGTTTAGCATCAAAATTAACCTTCTCCGAAGATGGAAGAGGCAACAAATCAATAGGTGCACAAGGTAGGAAACCATACACAACTTCAAAAGGGCACATCTTAGTAGTAGAATGCAATGAACGATTATAAGCAAATTCAATATGAGGCAAGCATTCCTCCCACATTTTCTTATTATTCTTCAAAACAGCCCTAAGCATAGTAGACAACGTTCTATTGACTACTTCAGTTTGTCCATCAGTTTGGGGGTGACAAGTAGTACTAAAAAGCAGTTTAGTCCCCAACTTAGCCCATAAACATCTCCAAAAGTGGCTAAGAAATTTAGTATCACGATCTGAAACAATAGTATTTGGCACACCATGCAAGCGAATAATTTCACGAAAGAACAAATCAGCAACATTAACAGCATCATCGCTTTTATGACATGGTATAAAGTGTGCCATTTTCGAGAATCTATCCACGACAACAAATATGCTATCCCTCCCCTTCTTTGTTCGAGGTAAACCTAAAACAAGGTCCATAGATATATCCTCCCAAGGAACACTAGGTACAGGCAAAGGCATATATAAACCATGAGGATTGAGTCGTGACTTAGCTTTTTGACATGTAGTGCAGCGAGCAATAAAACGCTCAACATCCCGTCTCATCTTTGGCCAAAAGAAATGTGTAGCACGTACGTCCTCCGTCTTCTTCACGCCAAAGTGTCCCATTAATCCTCCTCCATGCGCCTCCTGCAACAACAAAAGACGAACGGAGCTAGCTGGAATGCATAGCTTGTTAGCACGAAACACAAATCCATCGTTAACAACAAACTTGTTCCACATTCTTCCTTCTTTACAATTCTGCATTACATCTTTAAAATCAACATCATGCACATATTGATCTTTGATGGTCTCCAAACCAAATATTTTGAAGTCATGTTGTGAAAGCATAGTATAGCGACGAGACAATGCATCAACAATAACATTTTCTTTTCCCTTCTTGTGTTCAATGACATAAGGGAAAGTCTCAATGAATTCAACCCATTTAGCATGTCTACGATTCAGTTTAGCTTGACTTTTAATATGTTTCAAAGATTCATGATCAGAATGTATAACAAATTCTTTGGGCCATAAATAATGTTGCCATGTTTCTAAAGTCCGAACAAGAGCATATAATTCTTTATCATAAGTAGAATAATTCAGACTAGGCCCACTCAATTTTTCAGAAAAGTATGCAACAGGTTTGCCATCTTGTAATAACACACCTCCTAATCCAATTCCACTAGCATCACATTCAAGCTCAAAAGTCTTATTAAAATCAGGAAGTTGGAGTAAAGGAGCATGTGTCAACTTATCTTTCAATACCGTGAAGGCTTCTTCCTGTGCAGTACCCCAAAGAAAAGGCACATCTTTCTTTGTAAGCTCATTGAGAGGTGCAGCAATGGTACTGAAATCTCTCACAAAACGCCTATAGAATCCAGCGAGGCCAAGAAAACTCCTCACTTGTGTGACCGTTTTGGGCTGCGGCCAACTCTCAATAGCTTCAATCTTGGCTTTATCAACTTCAATTCCCTGTGGAGTAACAACATAGCTAAGAAAAGATACTCGGTCGGTGCAAAAGGTGCACTTCCCAAGGTTACCAAACAAACGTGCATCACGTAGAGCAATAAAAACAGCACGTAAATGTTCCAAATGTTCTTCCAAAGATCCGCTATAAATCAATATGTCATCAAAGTAAACTACCACAAATCGTCCAATGAAAGCACGTAAAACTTCGTTCATTAATCTCATGAAAGTACTAGGTGCATTAGTTAACCCAAAAGGCATGACTAACCACTCATATAATCCAAACTTAGTTTTAAATGCTGTTTTCCATTCATCTCCCAATTTCATACGAATTTGATGGTAGCCACTACGCAAATCAACTTTGGAGAATATTGTAGAGCCACTCAATTCATCAAGCATATCATCTAGCCTAGGAATAGGATGACGATAACGAATAGTAATATTATTAATGCCTCTACAATCAACACACATACGTGATGTACCATCCTTTTTCGGCACTAGAATAATAGGAACAGCACAAGGACTAAGGGATTCGCGTATATAACCTTTGTCGAGAAGCTCTTGTACTTGACGCATAATCTCCTTCGTCTCCTCTGGATTGGTACGGTATGGTGCACGGTTTGGCAGTGAAGCACCGGGAATTAAATGTTAGTGACAGCAGGAGGCAAAGAGGAAGGCACGTCCTCGAATGAAAATAATGCCTCTTTGCACACAAAAGCATAGCAAACAGATTTGCTGAAATCTAGCTCATCAATATCAGATTTGGTGGCGAATAAACATGCACTTTTCAATTTAATTTCAGAAGCAACACTAGATGGCTTATTATTAGGCTTCATTTGTTGCTCAAATTCTTTTGCCACAATCTGATTTTCACTCTTATTCTTCTCCTGTTGTGCTTTATTAGCTCTATTAATATCATCTTTCAAAATGGAATCAGGAGTCATAGGAAGCAAAGTAATATTTTTATCCTTATGAACAAGAGTATAGTGATTGTTTCTACCATGGTGTACAGAATTTTTATCAAATTGCCATGGTCTACCAAGTAATAAGGAACATGCTTGCATAGGTACCACATCACAATCAACATAATCAGCATATGTAGAGATACTAAAATGCACACGAACAGTACGTGTTACCTTAACCTTGCCGCTGTTGTTGAACCATTGGATGTAGTAAGGATGTGGATGTGGTCTTGTGGTGAGAGAAAGCTTCTCCACCATCTCCATGCTAGCCAAGTTGTTGCAGCTCCCTCCGTCTATTATGACGCGCACAGAACGTTCCTTCACAACTCCCTTGGTATGGAACAAATTATGCCTCTGATTTTGCTCAGCTTGTGTGACCTGCACACTCAAAACACGTTGAGCAACTAAACATTCATACCTGTCAGCGTCCTCAGGAGCCATGTATTGCGTCTCATGATCAGAATCATCTCCACCATGTTCTTCACGTGTAATAAGAGCCAATGTCTCCTCATCATAGTCACTAGCGGACTCATATCCACCATCCGCGGTAGCAATCATCACACGCGGAGATTTGCATTCCCTCGCATAATGACCTCCTCCCTTACAACGACGACAAATAATATCACTTGTGTGCCCTGTTGATGCCATGGAAGAAGAAGAACGCTGTGCAGGCCCCGCAGGTGCGCTCTTGGCAGATAATGGTGGTTGTGCCTGTTTTCTTGTATCACGGCTGGAGGTGGCACCAGATGGAGGTGCTGGCGCAGTTGAAGTAGAAGATGCACGTGGTGTCCATGATGAAGATCGGCCTGCAGAAAAGTTAGTTCGCGCCAATGCTTGTCGATCCTGCACTTCACGTTCAGCTTTACAAGCAAGATGGAATAAACGAGTGATATTAGTATACTCCTTATAGTCTAGAATGGTCTGAATCTCTCTATTTAATCCACCCAGAAAACGTGCAAGCATAGCTTCATTCTCCTCAACAATACCACATCGAATCATGCCAGTTTGTAATTCCTGATAATATTCTTCTACAAAATTTTTTCCTTGTCTTAAACGCTGCAATTTTTGAAGCAATTCACGTTGATAATATGGTGGAACCCAACGCGTACGCATAGCAGTTTTCAAAGCAGCCCAAGTAGTTGGAATAGGATATAATCTACAATGTTCAGACCACCATACACATGCAAAACTAGTGAAAGCACAAACGGCAGCAGCAACTCGTCTCTCCTCAGGATATTGTAAACATGTAAATCGTTGTTCAGTTTCTAACTCCCAAGTAAGATATATATCAGGAACATATCTACCCTCAAATGGTGGAATATTCAATTTCAGTTTAGGAATATGGACATCATCTCGTACCTGAGGTGGTGGTGCAGGCCTACCATTACGAATATATACCTGAGGTCGACCTGCTGGTGGTGGTGCTGGTGGCTGCTCGTAGATCTGATTTTGATCAACCTCATCCTCATAATCGCCCGCATACTCATCATCCTCCTGGGTACCAGCAACAGCAGTAGCAGGAGCCACAGAAGTATCAACAGCAGCACCAACAGTTTGGCCAAATGCAAGAGGAACACGGCTCGCTCGGCGAAGGTCTATTTCGCGACGTGGAGGTAGTCGTTGTTGTTGTTGTTGGAGAGGTGCGTTAGGTGCAGCGGGTGGTGGTGGTGGAAGACGCTCGAGCAATTCATTAAATCTGTTATCGAGCTTTGTTTCGAACGTCTTCTCAAGGCCAGTGATCTTCTCCATGGCCTCTTCAAAATTGTTCAGCACATCTTGCACCTGTTCAGTCATCATTTGCTGAAACTTATCATGAAGCTCCTTGTTCGATAAATTCTCCCAGTCAATCTCGTCGGCTTGTGATCCTGGCATGGTTAGCAGCAATAGAAACACACAAGAATATGATCCTACAGACTACTAAGAAGTGGTGGTGGTGTATCACAAATCCGTCAAGCAAATCTCAAATTCTTACCAGTTCTTACCCAGCAGCAGGCGGTGATCGGCAACTGTTATAGTCAAAAACTCTCAAAGCTTGGATAGAGCGATTACCAGGGAGAGTCAAACACACGACGTAGATGTATGTGGAGCTGGGAAGGCTTATAGTATGGTAGCAAAAAGGGTCAGCAATAATCAATTCAGAGATGCAAAGTTGAATAAACGCTCAACGACGGTACTGTGCTGGTCCTAGGCTAGACTGTGCTAGAGACGCGAGCCTAGAACACCAACAAAATCACGGCGCGGCACGTAAACAAGGGAAAGCACACTCTGAATTTTTTTTTTCGCTTTTTTTTTTGC